>NC_139728.1:14438980-14466768 GCF_964211835.1 Anser anser
ATATGGACAATTTTAAATAGAAAGCAGACTGCTTTTCAGTTTCTTACAGCTCCCTGCTAGGATGAGTATGTTCACGTGCATCTGGCAGCAGACTAGAGAAGGCATCCCGATGTGATTGCAATAGCTCCTGACTTCAGGAGATTCTCCCTGTCAGATCAGATCACCACACCAATGTGGAGACAACCGCTGGACTCACAGGCAGATCAGAACCAATGATATCTATATATCTGCTCGTCTCTAATAAATAAGTGACATAAATAGCTGTCTGATTATAAAGGAAATTATTATTTTTAATCTGAAACAAATTTTACCACTGGTTTGTTTTGTGGTTTTTTTTTCTTTTTTTTTTCTGTATATCTTTCAACTTGAGCAATTAAATTAAATTAAAATCAGCTTCTCTTTCAGTACTCAGACCATTTTTTCATAAAGATCATAGGATAACTCAGGCTGGAAGAGACCCCAGGATATCTCTGGTCTATCTTCTTACTCAAAACAAGGGCAGCTCTAGGCTTGATTTGGTGAGGACTTGAAAACCTCCAAGGATGGAGCTGACAACCTCTCTGGGCAACCTGTGTCACTGCTGGAGCATCCTCAGAGAGAAAAAGCCATTCCTTACATCCCGTCCAAATCCTAGGTCCCAGAGGCTTTTCTGCACAGATATTCCCAGCCAGACAAGCCCAGCCTGGGTGCTTCTGGGTCTCTGCCTGCATAGAGCAGGGCTTTGCACTCATAGAGACTTCTACTATTCCATCTGCACCATCTAAAAACCCACAAGGTTTCCCCGTTACGGAACAAACAGCTAAAGCCCAAATTCTCCCAGGTATGGTGCATAACTCCTACTAACTTAGTGTGACTAGGGCAGAGAAATTTAGTCTGTCCAACTCTGGAGATTATATCAGGTTCATCTTAAAATGAAGGAGGGCAGCAGCTTCAGCCTGGTCTTCACAGTCTCCATGTGCAAAGAACTTAAATCCCTAACAGTGGCTGAAGAAATGGTCTGCATAACCTGGGCAGCCTCAAGTGCTTCTAGGCCAGATCATCGCTGTTATCTAGAGATTTTCTCTTCCAAAATTACACTTGGGAGGTTTGGAGTGACAGCCAGGTAGGGAACCAACAGTACAGCAGGAGCCCTCACAGACCCACCTGTCACTCCACAAAGTAGATATGGCTGGATTCTGGATCAGAAGGTCCTTAACCAGTTTTCTCTGGGCCGTATTAATGCAGTAATTATTCAATTATTTGTCCACACAGCTTTGCTTCCATAACATATACCTGTCCAATGTTTAAGTTGTAAAGCAGAGAGCTGATGCTCCAAACCACCATTCAATATAACTAGTGTTGGTACAATTTTTCCATTGACACTTTTTTCAGGCCAAAACTCAATGAAAATTTCCTTAGAAAAATGTTTTAACCCTGGCACAACAGGCCAAAACTCAATGAAAATTTCCTTAGAAAAATGTTTTAACCCTGGCACAACTATAAGAAAAAAATATCTATTTAGTTTCAGACAATAAAAGAAACAGATGTGTTTTTACTACTTTTGATCGCAAATTACAATTTCAGATATTTTTAAACATGAATTCTTTCTTCTATCTTCCTCCTTCCCATTCTATGCCCTTCATTTTTAGATGGTCTAATAGGAATTCCACATCACCAATTTTAACCTTACTACTTCTTGCAATGTGCTGTACAATATAATCTACAGTCTCATGGATACAGTTCCAGAAGAAAGCATCTCTCTTTTCAATTTTTGCTCCCCTCCCTTTCTTTCTAAACTGTACTTTGCAATCTATTTTTTTTTTTATTTGTGTACAAGCAGGGAACAACATCAGCCTCCTGAGAAAGGAATATGTCCAGTACTGTAGTTTTTCCTATAACTTGCCCCTTATTCAAAATGTTGCTTCTTTCAGTAAAGTAGCGTTAAAACTGCATTAAAAAAATGGAAAGATGTAAAATCTCTCTGACTTTGTAATGGAAGGAGATAGAGATGAAGGCACAGCTTTGAGGCATGTACTTCATCTATCCCAGAACTGCGTACTTAGTCCAGTTTCACCCCACTATCTATTTTCACCCACATTTAGGTAAATCATAACAATAGTAAATATATATATAAAGTACTTTTCAGTTTGACTGCAAAATCTAGCTGTTTTTCTCGATTTTTCTTTCTTTGTTTGTTTTCCTAACTTAGCCTTCTTCCAACACAAATATAATTGAGTACCTCATTATCCAACTTTGTAACAGGTTGTGGTCTTTACTAAAGAGAAGACCCAACAAAACCAAAAATACCATGTCATTATTTTTTAATAGACAAAGATTAATATTATATCTTATATATTTGAAAATAGGCATTATATTTATCCGTTTCACTGACTGAATGTGGGGACATGAAATTAGTACAAGAGATAAAAAAGGATGCTTTTATGCATATGTTATGAAATTTATGTATGCACCTTTGCTCACATTGTTCCAAAGGGAAAATTTTTCACAGTAAGCATCAGTTGCTTAATTAGCACAGAATAATTAAAACTTACTGCTGGGAAAATTCCATAGCCCCACAGCAATTATATAGGGAGAGTTCTTGGCTATTGCATGTACAATTCAAAAATAACTTCTAGGTAGGTTACCAAAAAACACCAGCTATTCAAAATTGCGTTGTAACAGAAAGACTCCTTAAGCAATCAGGAAAATTAAACCAGAAAATTAAACCAGAAAAATAGAAATAAAAATAAAAAAAGAGAGAGAGAGAGAGAATGAGGATCTGTAACCATAGTAGCCATCAGTAAGGTCCAATCAAACTACCTTCACTTCATTTTTTAGGATTGTTTTTGTCTATTGGTCATATTGATTTATGTAGGTTCCTGGACCTTGAGAAACACATTTAGAATAATTAGACAGCAATATCAACAGCAATGTTCATTACTAATTATGAAACAGTTCATTCACTACCAATAAGAACTTGTTTACAATATACTTTTTTCAGTAATCATAAACATATGACTATCAAATTTCAACAGATCTTAGACTTTTAAAATTAATTTAATACCCTTGTAAAATAGAATAAGGTCTCTTGTTTGATCCAGAAAATATCAAAATTCTCTATATGAAAGTATTTTTAGAAGGAGAATGGCACATATTTTAACAAAGTGTCTGAAAACACTAGTGACAAATTTCAGTTGGACCTTTTTTTGTGAAATTTGAAAAATGTGTCAAAATGAATCACTTACTTCTTTTAATCTGAGTTTCCCATTTTATTTTGCTGGAAATATTCTGATAAGAGCTTTCCTTTTCATTTTGTTTTAGCCTCAGTATTTCATTCCCTCTCGCATACTGTGTCAACCTGATACTTTTCTGTAAATTCTTTCTTTTGTATGGTGCCCATTAACTCCAATTGCTTTCCTATGGCCAATTCACTCTCACTTGAAAACTATCCTCTTCTTGTGACTGAAAATCTGGTGGATGCAGTGCCAACTACCTCATTACTGAAAGAAATACAGTAAGCAATTATGCTGTTTGTGCAGAGATCTGAACTGATATATCCACGTGGCTTATGCAGCTGCATGTAGCACATGCTGCTGCATCCAGATTCATCTTTCTGGCTCCCCTTTACTCAGAAAGGTATTATCTGAGTGATTTTTTAAGACTGCATCAGGCTCAGCTCAAAAGAGTATAGAGAGGGACCTTCAGTTATCTAAGTGACATGGACTAGCAAGTGGATTTAACACCAGAGCCATTGTCTAGTCCATGTAACTAATACTGCTGTATCTTGTATGACGCTTAATCCATCAGGACACAGCAGAGGTAATTTAAGAAGAATTTTGTCGGTAGGACAGAAAAACTTTTCATCTTACTGTATGTCCCAACATGTATGGCCTTGATGTTCTATATGGGTCACAATGACATAAAAGAGTTGCAGAGATTTTTTGGTGGAGAAGCTGCCATACAAGCAAATGAAATCACTGTTTCAGGATTGTTAATAGTGAACACTCAGGAAAATGCCACAAAACTGTTACATAGTCTGCAGGTGGCTGTCCTGGTTTCAGCTGGGATAGAGTTAATTTTCCTCCTAATAGCTGGTATGGTGTAGTATTTGGATTTAGGATGAGAATAATGCTGATAACACGCTGCTGTTTTAGTTATTGCAGAGCAGTGCTTACACTAAGCCAAGGACTTTTCAGCTTCTCACACCACCCCACAGCGAAGTGTCTGGAGCTGCACGAGTAGCTGGAAGGTGACAGAACCAGGACAGCTGAGCCCCACTGACCAAAGGTATAGTCCATACCATATGGCATCATGCTGAGCAATTAATATGGGGTGGCTGGTCAGGGTAAGGGGGCAGGACTGCTGCTTGGAGGCAAGCTGGGCATCAGTCAGCAGGTGGTGTGAAATTGCCCTGTGCATCACTTGTTTTGTACATATTACTATTATTATTATTATTATTTCTCTTTTGTCTTATTAAACTGTCTTTATCTCAACCCATGAGCTTTTACTTTTTTTTTCTTGATTTTCTCCCCCATCCCTCTGGGCGGGGGTTGGAGGGTGGAGGTGGGGGTGCTGAACTGCTGGCTGGGTTGAACCATAACAGCAGCGGAGAACATTTCACACATGTTGTTTTGAGAACAATGAAGTTAAATAAAATAAATGTTTGATGAAGACCAGGAAGTATTGATTCCACTGCGAAGTTGGTTTCAGGAGCTTAGAAAAAGACGAAAAAACAAAAGCAGAAGGAATAGAAAGCATTATGCAAAACTGAGTTGTGTGTGCTGCAGTCGTGACAGCTATATAAACCCTGTACATGTTTATATTCCAGCAGAAGGTGAGAAAAGGTGGAGGGAAGGTAAACAAACAAAAAAAAAAAAGTAGATCATTCACCTCATCTTCTCCAGAAAGTTGGCCTCAAGAGAACCCCAGTCCCTGAGGTCAACTTCAAACATGGACTCAGGTCTTCGTCCACCTTTCATAAAGATGTCCCTCTGCATCTCAAAAAAAAAAAAGAAAAAAAAAAAGCATAAGACCCTCACCCTGTGGTCAGAGCTTGTGTTCCTAAAAATTAACTTAATCCAGACTTTAGTCATCTTCATCTGCCTTTGAATCAGTCCCTTAATTATAGGTCAGTTAGGCTGACTGCATTTTCATGCAGGTCCTAAATAAAAAATCAGAAACAAAAAAAAATGCATTAAAAAGTCCTATTCATGTCATTTATGAATGACAGCCACATCACACTCCTGTCATGCTAGAGTAAATTAATAACTACACAAGGTACTACACAATGGAGATTCTGCCTGCTGCAAACATAACATAGAGAACTTGCTTTATTAACTCCTGAGGAGCTTTCAGGGAGTTGAAATGGGAAGCAAATCTCCTTTTTGGGTCACTTAAGCCAATTTATAACAGACAAAATTACATCAAGACGCCATAAACAGATTTGTACAGGTGTAAGCGAAATAGAACCTGAATTACTGTGACATTTTAAAACTCAATTAAATGACTGAAAAATTTCTTTAATATGAGCCACTGGGGTTGGGTATATTACACTGTGGAATGTATTTGTTGCTGTATGCAGAGATTGCTGCAATACATAATCCGTACGCAAGTGTGATGGATTACAGGCAGAGACTCTTTTTCCACTGGTCTGGTTTCATTAGCTGACATGGAATTGCTCCTGCTTAAGCCACAGTTATTGAGACCTAGACAACACTTTAATTCTGAATATGCTCTCCTCTGAGAATTCAAGATCCTTAAAATGACTTTCCTGTACATTTTATTAAGTACTATAGTAATGACTTGGGAGACATAGGGAAAGTAATGACAGAGAGATTTGCAGACACACTAAAAAGAGAAGTGGGAGTAAGAGCAGAGTTCAGTCAAGGAAAATGCCAAGATGATATACAGTGAAGATAAAGAGAAATTCTGATAGGATAGAAAAGTTAAAACTACTGGAATAAATCTTCTACCATGGAATAATGTCCCAAAGTAGGAGCTTACATAATGAATGAATATGATCTCTATCCCTGAATGTGACATCAAATTTTGACCCACCACAGACCTATCTGTGGATTATTTAGTATCATACTCATAATTTTTTAAGTGGAAAAGCCATGGTCATTTTGTCAGCTTCACTTATTTTGTATATGGCATTCCCAAGTCTACATCCAAGTCCTTTTTTGCAGACCATTCTATGAACATATGGGAAGCCGTCCTTAGTGATCAGTAAAAATTAATCTTCTACTCTTTGTATTTCCACAGCCACTAAAACCAGCAGTCCAAAGAAAGACAGACCTATCAACTCTTACAGAATGATCAGTTCTGGTCTTGGTCTGGTAAGTCACGCATCAGATTAAAACCTATAAGCTCGCACAAGTGTGCTGATGCATACATAATTTGTCTGTAAACCATGCTGGGAAGATTTTCAAAAGTAAATCTTCACAAAGCACACAAATTCCCATTCACTGTCAATGGAATGTTCCTAACTAGCATTCAAGCCTTAAAAAATTGAGTCTTTTTTGGCTCTGAAAGTATGAGGTAGTTACCATAAATGAAGGTGCGATATTTCCTATCTTTATAAAATAAATCTTTCTAAACGTCCAGAATAAATCTGTCCTGAAAGAATAAATTGCTGGACCTCAACACTCTGCTGGAAAAGAAGCATCCCATATCACACCAACCATCAACCGGGTTGTCTGCTTGAGACCACAATATGGGTTGCCTAAGACAGAGCAAGCAGTTATACAGGCAACTCTGAACACATTCCTCTGGTTTTTGGCCATTCTGTTCTTTTTCACCTGATTTATACAAAGAAACAGGTAACAGTTTCTAGAGATGATAGTATCAATGGTGCAAAGGGCAGAAGTAGGCTTCCCTCTTCCCCATGGCTGACCATGACTTGACGATATCCCACAGCAATGTCTGTGAGGGAAAAACACAAGTTTTAGGCTCTGCCAGAAACACATGGGTAGTAGTGAGTGACAGGAATGACACTAAATTAGGATTTCCGTAGGAGTGATTAATTTTAATAATTTAATGACTCGTCACAAGAAGTGTCCTGTGTCCTATCAGGCTGAACCACGGTCACTCATCCCAAAAGAGGAATCTTTAACTCCTACATCAGGCACTGAATAATAGCTGGAGAAGCCAGGTATAGTCCCCCATATCTCATCCCAAGAGGATCCCCCAAGTCAGTGAAATTGACTACGCTCCTAGTATCAGGTCTTTAAGCATATGTAATTTCAGTGATGCCAGCAGTTCAATTAACTTCAACAGATATTATCCATATGCTTAAGGGTTTTACTAAATTGCAGTCCAAGCTATTAGCAGCAATATCATTTGCTGACTGAAATAGTTTTTTACGTTATAAATATTGACAGATGGAAGACCTCAGCTTGGTTTTGAGCAGGAGAAACATTGGCAAGGAGAACAAGATGCATATTCCACAGCAGTTATTCTATATGTCATTATGCAAAAGAAAACAAGCCATGTATAATAACAACAAAGCCCTAGTTGTCTCATACTGAAGTAGCTGGATGGTTAATTAAGCCTTTATAAAACACATAAGCATACTATAAGCAATATATTGTGGTAAGTAAACTCTCATTATGACATCTCCCAGCCAAATTTCTGTCCAGTATCTTAAGGGAAATAGTGTCTCTTAAGCAAGTGTGCCTTTTTAGCTATGAGCATTTATTTATTTATTTATTTATTTACAAACTTATTTGCAATAAGTAGAAGCTTCAGCAAAATATATTCAGGAATAAGGATAGGAAGGGTAGAGATTAGTATTAATTTCAAAAATACTTAAAATACTTTCTATTTTTTAAAAAATAAAGTCTGCTTAATTCTGAAATAGAAAACAGTAAACTGTGATTATCACTTTCTAAATATCACTTCAATTTAAAATATGTTTGTTGGCTGGTTAAATGACTGGAGAAGAAATATTTCAAAATATTATGGACTGACCTAAATTGAAACATTGTTTTCTTTGTTTCACTGGGAATAAAAAAATCTAGATTTCTTCCCCAAAATTTCAATGTTGTGGGAGATTCACTAATTTTGGCTCCAGCGGTAATCCTTTATATCTGATGTGCATAACAGAAGTAAAGGTGCCAAATTCCCTATTAACATGAAATAAATCCATTAAAAATTATAATAATAATAAAAATAAAAATAAAAAAACACCAGCCATGTCATAAAGAACAATTGCATTCAACTAGCATGACTTTCTATACAACACAAGCTTTCTGCTTTTAATCTAGAGGATATTTTTAGGAGTCTCCAAAACAAAACCTAAAAGCATACCAAGTCTTAATTGAAGCTCTGACAGAAACAGGAAAAATGCCATAACTCTTGATATGCAATTCCTATACTATTAAATACATACATGCATATGCCTGTCTCCAGTCTGAGTTTATTTGGTTCACAGAGGGAAGAATTAGATGCGATCATGACTTTCATGCCTTTCTTAATTTCCTATTTAGAGGAAACATTAGTAAAGAGTGCTATAAAACACAAGTGAAACACTTTCCATCTGATCTGGCCTCCAAAAATTGAACTTGCACCTTAGCTGAACACAGACAGAACATCTTTTAAACATCCCTGTTCTCTAGCAAAGGTTGTTCTCTAGCAAAACATAAAGCATATGTTCAAGACTATTAACTGTATTGCAGGAAATGAAATCTCAGCAATGACTCCATTACACAGAAACCCCAGATGTTGCTCCAACAATACTGGTTTCACCCATTGCTGGTTGGTGTAACTACCTAAAGGAGTAAGGTGCAGGAGGAAAGCCTTTGTATTATGTATTCACTGAGGCAGGAGATTTCACCAGCTGAGTGATGGGTTAGTTTGAAGACTGGAGTGGTAAGGAAGGTTTCTGTAAGACAAAGAAGCTGATATTGTGGAAGAGAAAGGCACAGCAACCCAAAAAAGCTGTGACAGGTGGTTGGCTCTGTCCATGCTTCCTTAACATCCCAAGGAATTAGAGCAGGAGTTTGAAATGAAACTTCTCCATTTTTTTTTTTTTTCTGAATCAGGACATATAACCTAAGTGTATACGATTAATAAAATATATTCAGTCTAAGCACTTTAAAATGATGAAGTTTTAGAGGATTCGAGGTATTTCATTTCTCTGACCTGGACTTCCATACTTGTCATACTTAAACAATCTTTAGAGGAGACAGTTATGCAAATCATATGTTTAAGAAGATGAGTATACAAATAAAATAATTGTTGGGATGTGCAGGTATTTATATAATAAAAATGTAAACTGACTATTAATCTTGAAGGTGACTGATCAAAAATAACAGTAGAAAGTCATGGTCTGCCAGAGACCAGTGATGACTAGATAAAATCAAGAAAAGATGAATGAGGAAATATCTGATTAGTGATCCATGCGATCAGACCAGAGATCTCCAATACAAGGACAAGCTGTGGCAGATCAATTTGTGGAAAATTCTTTTAAAGATACTGAAGAGACCAATCAGTGAACACAACCTCCAGTCAAAAGAGAAAACAAGGACACTAATTTCTCTATGTGACCAAAGCTACGTGTGCACATCCTGGTCTGGATCTGTAAGGGGGTACCCCAGAACAGTGACAGTTCCCCACTACCATCTCCATGAGCTATATCTTGGATACCAGTAAGCAGAGCATGAGAACATGACTTTCCTGGTGCTGACATGCTGAACTTCTGATGGATAGAAAAGTGGTCATTCCCTAGTAATGGGGAAACCCACGTGTGAGTCAGGGAGTATGGTTTGTGTTTGTATGGCTGCATGTTATCATTCCAGACATCAGGTCAGATATCGGTTCATATGGTATTTGTAATTATTAACAGTAGTGGTTGGAATGTTGATTTAAGTAATCAAAATAATGTAATACAGTCATCCAATTCAATCATCAGTATCATCAGTCTCTAATCCAGAGCTTTGGCTACTCTGCAACACAGCCAGTATATCTTTTAAAGACCAGGCTAGTGAAAGTAGTACTAGCAACATGCTTTCACCAGTGCCCAGACCTGACTTCCATATACACACAAGAGCAGCAGAAGAGCCCTGCAAAGAACTGAACAGGATGAGCTGGGATAGGCTGCATAACAATTCAAACTGCTGCCTTGCCAGATGGTAAGAAGAGTCGTGACAGATTATCACCTCCTTCTGCTGAGCTAGGCTTGCTTCCAGCTGCATTCAATAAGAAAAGAACCACAGAGGCACTTTTGCACCACACAGCTAGGAGCAAGTGCAGTGACCCTTCCAGTAATACCAGAGTTAAGGTTTGTTGCATCCACATTAGTATCCACTAAATCCACACCTGGCTCTGTGCTCAGTATGGAGCTTTTTTTTAAGTTTAAATGGCACTGAATCTTATACCTCAGCACTGAAAGCAAGATCATACATATTTGGAAGTGGGAAGAGACAGAAGAGGAACCAGAAGCACAACTACCAGAAAGGTCTGCATAACAAAACATGCAAGGCACTGTAATCAGCAACAGATAGGATTACAATGTACCGGGAAAGATCAATTTTAATAATAGGCTAAGGCTAGATTACCAATACATTATTTGAGAAATACATTATCTGGAGAACATGTGGGCTGGAAACAGGATTGAGATGTGTTTTGGGTGGTTATTCCAGTCCTGTTCTGCATGTGGTCAGTGTACCCAAGTGGGAGCTTTGAGAGATCAAATGACTGTTGTCAGTAGGGATCTCCATAAAAGACATCTTCCACTGCACACATACAAAGCAAGAGGGATGTGGAACCACCAGTAAAGACAGCAAAAGGGAAGGCATAGGTTTTGTGTGCGCAGAGCCTGAAGGCAATGAGAGCTTTACTCAAAAAGGCCTTATCTTTAAAAATATGGAGTCATCTCAATACATTAGGCATGCTCTGAGATCAAGACATGCAAAAAAAAAGGGGAGGGAGAGAGAAAGAGGACAAAATCTCCCTGTAGCTAAAGTTTAGTCACATAGTTGGATTATTTCATGTAAGTCCACATGTTGGAATGCTTATACTAACTTACGTAGCAGCTGAATTAGCATTTATTACTGTTATAAAATAAAATTGTGTTAATTCTGCCTCTTTCTTGGACTTTCTGATAAATATGACATAAAGTTCTAAAGTGCAGAAGTGGCAGAAAATAAGTGCACTGACTTTCTGAAAATATGTGGCTTTCTAACTGCAGATTTTTCCTTCTCAAATCAGAGCTGATGGCTACAGCTGGATAAATACTGCAATCATTACCCTTGCTATAATTATATATTTCAATAACAACCACAATACTTGATCCCCATGGATGGTTTTACAATGACCATGGATTATGCTGAGAAAATACTATTCCTAATTTTATTCTTAATGGAGTGTGAAAGTCTTGCTATGTGGTAGAGATTAATTGTGACTTTAAATGTAATTTGCATCACTCAAAAAACATGTATGCTTCTTGGTATTAATTATAATATACTGCAAAATGTTTGGTTGACAAAAAATGGTGGATTTCATGCTTCAAGCCAAACGAAGCAGTTATTTCACTAGAAAAACTCATATTATCATTAAAAAAAAGCACATTTTATCATAGATAGCACATGGCCATGTGAATGAGCATGTCTGGGTTTCAGAACATTTGGTATCTGCATAATTAAACTAACTAATCAATTGCAGAGCAGTAGTCAAAAGTCAAATCTTAATGAATTGGAAAAAATGATTCTTCAATTTTCTGTCTCTAATACACAAATTAACATAATAAATACAACATATTTCTAATAAGCAAAAAAAATATCTTTTCTTATTCTTAGGTGGTTATTGTGTATTAAAGACATTAATTGCAGTGGTTTTGTAAATCATCAAGTTTTCAATCATCAGCTATTTTTGCCTAACAATAAAAATAACATAAATACTCTACACAAACACAAAAAAAAAATAAATAGAAATCTTGTCCCTTTCTGCATGATTTTGGTTGATTTCGATTTGGTTTTTGGTTTTGATGAAAATATTTTCTTTAAAATTTTATTATAATACTCCAACTCCATTTATGCTGAAATGTAGGTATTGCATATGCAATGCATATTACCCAATGGTTAGGTACCTGCTGGGAGAGAATGAGTATTTTCACAAAATCCAGTTACCCCTAGAAAGTCAGCTGCAGAGCTGACTGGTTGATGTCAGAAACAGCTTTTCATTCCCTTTGACTCCATCCTTAATGTATTGAGAGTGATTTGATTGAGATCAGTACACCAATAAACCTAACAACAATCAATATTATTCTCCATCCTACAGTCAGGTATATCAGCAGTCAAAATCCAAGCCCCATTCTGCAAGGCTCTAACAATCATGCACGTCCCAACCTCAAGAGGGCTGACAGCAACAATGAAAATTGATTTTTAACCTTATCTTACTTATCAGAAAATGAGACATATCCGTTAAACTAAGATATAATGGAGGTCAGGGATATCATGAGAATCTGTACTTAGGCATCCTAAGTTCCAGTGCCTTGTCTGAAGTTGCAAAAGCATGGAAAGAAAAACGTGAACCAAAACTGCTACCACAAAACAAGGAACTTTTTTTTTTTTTTTTCTGAAAACATTCAGGCAGCTCATCAGCATAATTTGTTACATATAACTATCAAAGGTACTTTAATTCAGTCAAGAGAAGGTATTAGCTAATGAAAGGGTGATGGTAGGGAAGTATCCTAAACCAATTTATTGGGACAGATTCATACATGATTGTCTTCCAGTCCATGAACATGTGAAACAGTGAATATTACCATTAGTTCCCAACAATAAACCTAATCCATATTGCACTGTTGCCCCACCTCATTTTAGTACTGCAAAATAGCCAAAGCTTTAGAGAATAGATCAGCCATCTGTGCCTGCAGGTGTTTACAATATAGAATAAATTAAGAAGTGACAAGGCATTGAGAAGGTTACAGTGGAATAATTACCATGGAAAACTCAAAATCTTATGCACCATTTCAATTACTGAAGATGGAGTATCTTTCTCTGTCCTTTTAAAATCAGTTCCCATTCTTGTTTAATTTGCCCTTCTGTCTGAAGGACATCTCCTTTCTTCAAATACAAAACACTTGCAGCAATTAAGCCATGTCAATACTTGTGCTAACAAGGAGTTTTTTTCCTTCTGATTTAATTGATGAAACAAATTCAGTTACCAACATTGAGCGCAAAGACCTCTGCTTACCTATTTCCATTTAAGATAGTCTGACCTGTGAGGAATCTTCTGTCTCTAGCTATTTTCTTTCCTCTCTGAAAAATCTTAAAAAATGTTCAGTTCAGACATGGTAAAAAGAAACGTTGAAATATATGGATTCAAAGATTACAATCCTGTTTCATAGAAGGTATTGGCATTTTGCATCAGCTTCTTAGAACTGAATATTAGCCTCAAGTTTACTTACATGTTATATGTCTTCAACATGGAAGCTGCAGATGTATTGCTGTAACAGGAACACAAAGACCTTAGATCTCATTAGAATTTGTTTGGCCTTTAAAAATTAGAAAACTTTTTTTTTTTTTTAATCCATAAAATTAATAAAATATTGCTATAATGGTTGAATGCTGAAACAGAAGAAATGATTCAATCAATGAAGTGTTCCCAATTTTTGAAAATTGGGAGTTTCTGTTTTGCTTCTAAATATCATGTATCATAAATTCTTAATAAGTGCAAGGAGAAATAGCTACAGAATTTTATTACAGAAAATATTGCGGGTTATTTTTAGGGCTAGAGAAAGGTTTTGCCTTTTCTAAAATTTTTTATGATTTTTAAAAGAAATAAAAAATGTTTTTTTTTAAAAAAAAGTTATAGCATATTAATAAGGAGAGAACTATCAGAAACTTTTACTGAATGTCTGTTATACTGAACTCTGTCTTGCTGTAGCAATAACATTTCAGGATCTTTAGAGACAAGCTATGCACAAGAACAAAAAAATATAAATAATTAAAAATTCTAGTATCTTCTTTATGTGGAATAGACTCTGTTTTGATATTCACAGAAGACTTTGAACAGATATGGTCACAAACATCTCAGATGCAAATCCATCTTCCAGGATTTTCAGCCTAAGTAACAGTGTTTGCTCCCAGAAGTAATTTTTCCTCTTTGACTGTCTGGAAAGAAAGAAAGAAAAAAGACGAAGAGCAACTGAGAGCTTATGGGTAAGGATTAAAGAGCAGGCTACCATGGCTGACACTGTTGTGGGTGTTTGCTACAAGACACCCGATCAAGATGAGGAGGTAGACAAAGCCCTTCTTAAGACAGCTCCAAGTAGCCTCTCAGTCACAAGCCCTGGTTCTCACGGGGGACTTCAACCACCCTGATATCTGCTGGGAAGACCACAGAGATGGCACAAACAGTCCAGGAGGTTACTGCAGCACATTGATGATAACTTTTTGGCACAGGTGGTGGAGAAGCCAACAAAGATGGTTGTGCTACTGGACCTTGTACTAACGAATGCGGAAGGACTAGTTGGAGATGTGAGGGTCAGGGGCAGCTTTGGCTGTAGTGACCATGATATGGTGGAGTTCAGGATCGTGCAAGGAGGAAGCAGGGCAAAAAGTAGGATTGTGACCCTGGACTTCAGGAGAACAAAGTTTGGCCTCTTCAGGGATCTGCTTGAAAGAATCCCATGGGTTAGGGCCCTGGAAGGAAGGGGGGTCCAAGACAGCTGGTCAGTATTCAAGTATCACTTCCTCCAAGTTCAACATTGGTGCATCCCTATGAGCAAAAAGGCAAGCAAAGGGGGCAGGAGACCTGCATGGATGAGCAGGGAGCTCCTGGCGAAGCTCAGACAGAAGAAGGAAGTTTACAGCATGTGGAAAAAGGGACAGGCTACTTGGGGGGAATATAGGGACACTGTCAGAGTATGCAGGGATATGACAAGGAAGGCCAAGGCCCAGTTGGAATTAAATCTGGCAAGGGATGTCAAGGACAACAAGAAGGAATTCTTCAAATATATCAGCAGAAAAAGGAAGACTGGGGAAAATGTCAGCCTGCTGCTGAAGGGGGCGGGTGCCCTGGTGACAAACGATATGGAGAAGGCAGAGTTGCTGAATGCCTTTTTTGCTTCAGTGTTTACTGCTAAGATCAGCCCTCAGGAATATCAGACTCTGGAGACAAGAGAGAAAGTCTGGAAAAAGGAGGACTTTCCTTTGGTCGAAGAGCATCAGGTCAGAGATCATCTAAGCAAACCAGACATCCACAAATCCATGGGCCCCAAAGGAATGCACCCATGGGTACTGAGGGAGCAGGCCGATGTTATTGCTAGGCCACTCTCCACCATCTTCGAAAGGTCATGGAGAACAGGAGAGGTGCCTGAAGACTGGGAGAGAGCCAATATCATGCCAGTCTTCAAAAAGGACAAGAAGGAGGACCCAGGAAACTACAAACCAGTCAGCCTATCCTCCATCCCTGGAAAGGTGATGTAACAGCTCATTCTGGAGGTCATCACCAAGTATGTGGAGGATAAGAAGGTGATCAGGAATAGTCAGCATGGATTCATGAAGAGGAAGTTATGTTTGATGAATCTGCTATCCTTCTATGAGATGACTGACTAGATAGATGAGGGGAGGGTGGTGGTTGTGTATCTTGACTTCGGCAAGGCTTCTGACACTGTCTCCCATAAAATCCTCATAGACAAGCTCAGAAATCGTGGCCTAGATGAGTGGATGTTGAGGTGGGTTGGCAATTGGCTGGATGGCAGAGCTCAGAGAGTTGTGTTTAGTGGTGTGGAACCTAGTTGGAGGCCAGCAAAATCTAGTTGAGTCAGCAATGTGCCCTTGTGGCCAAGAAGGTCAACGGTATCCTGGGCATATCCTGGGTATCCTGCATTCAGGAGTGTTGGCAGCAGGTCAATGGAGGTGATCCTCCCCCTCTACTCAGCCCTGGTGAGGCCACACCTGGAGTATTGTGTCCAATTCTGGGCTCCCCAGTACAAGAGGGACATGGAACAACTGGAGTGAGTTCAGAGGAGGGCTACTGAGATGATTAGAGGACTGGAGCACCTGTCATACGAGGACAGGTTGAGAGAACTGGGCTTGTTTAGCCTGGACAAGAGAAGACTGAGGGGAGACCTCATTAATGTATATAAATCTCTGAGAGGAGGGTGTCAAGAGGATGGAACCAATCTCTTTTCAGTTGTGCCCAGTGACAGGACAAGAAGCAACGCGCACAAACTGAAGCGCAGGAGGTTCCTGCTGAACATGAGGGGGCATTTCTTTACTGTGAGGGTGACAAAGCACTGGAACAGGTTACCCAGAGAGGTGGTGGAGTCTCCTTCTCTGGAGATATTCAAAAGCTGCCTGGATGCCATCCTGTGCAACGTGCTCTAGGTGATCCTACCCAGCAGGGGGGTTGGACTAGGTGATCTTCAGAGGTCAACCTTCCAACCTCAGCCATTCTGTTCTTCTGTGATTCTGTGAAAAGAGAGAGAATGCTCTTCACACTGCTTGCCACAGTGGCCCTAAGAAACATGCAATGTTGCTAAGCTAGCAGCGATGTGTTATTATTTCATAGGCTGAGCAGTAGTCATACAGTAAGAAAAATCTTGCTGAGGCGATCGGCTCTGAGGGCAGATGCATTCTGCAGTAGAGGGTGGGATCAAGGCAGGCAGGACTTTTTTTTTTTTTTTCCTCAGCATCGAGGTCACTCGAGGTAGCCAAGGGAGCCACCAGGACCCAGCAGCACTCAAGATGGAGGCTGACAAGGTGTAGGCGGAGCCAGCAGCACCCCCTCCTCTGCCGTTCAAAGGCAGCCCCTAGGGAGCACGGCGACCAGGGCGGGCAAACAGGCCGTGGCACGGCAGTTTGTGCGGCAGTTTGCGCAGGCAGGGCATGCTCAGACAGAGCAGAGCATCCCTCCCCACTCAGGAGAACAGCTCATCTACCGGCTGTCTACCTAGCTAAACCGCCATGGTCTCCACTAGGCAGGAAGCTCGTTCTAGAAAGTCCTAATGGGGGATTTCAACCACCCAGATATCTGCTGGGTTAGCGGCATGGCGGGCTCCAGGCAATCCAGGAGATTCCTGGAGTCTGCTGAGGATAACTTCCTGGTCCAGGTAACAGACAGACCAACCCAAGGTGAAGCCTTACTAGACCTGGTGCTCACCAATGTGGAAGAGAGCATTAGACAGGTTAAGACTGGAGGCTGCCTGGACTGTAGCGACCATGCCCTGGTGAAGTTTGTGATCTTGAGGAATACGGGTCTGGCAAAAAGCAGAGTCGGGATCCTGAACTTCAGGAGAGCAAACTTCCAGCTGCACAAGGGACTACTGGCTGGGATCCCCTGGGAAACTGTCCTTAAGGGCATAGAAATGGAACAGAGCTGGCATCTCTTTAAGGACACCCTTCTGAGAGCACAAGAGCTCTCCATTCCCCAGCAGAAGAAATCGAGCAGAGGAGGCGGGCAACTTGTCTGGCTGGGCAAGGGCCTGCAGGTTAAACTGAGGGAAAAGAGGGAAATGTACAAGAAGTGGAAGCAGGGTTGTGTAGCCAGGGAGGAATAGAGGGGTGTCATCCGGATGTGTAGAGATGGGATCAGGAAAGCCAAGGCACAGATAGAGCTGAACTTGGCAAGGGATGTGAGGAATAACAAGAAGGGGTTCTACAGATACATAGGCAGGAGGAGACAGGCCAAGGAGTGTGTTTCCCCTCTGATAAATGAGATGGGAGAAATGGCTTCCTCAGACATGGAAAAAGCTGAGGTACTCAATAAGTGCTTTGCCTCAGTCTTCACTGGTGGTCAAGTTTCCTATGTCTGTCAGGACCCTGAACCTGGAGAAGAGGGTGAGAAGAGCGGATTCTGTCCCACTGTGACAGTGGAACAAGTCCGGGACCGCCTAAGGAAATTGGATGTGTATAAGTCCATTGGGCCAGATGGTATGCATCCCAGGGTGCTGAGAGAGATGGCTGACGTGGCTGCCAAGACGCTTCCCATCATATCTGAAAAATCATGGCTGTTGGGTGAAGTCCCCAGTAACTGGAAAAAGGGAAAGATTACTCCCATTTTTGAGAAAGGGAGAAAGGAAGACCCGGGGAACTACAGGCCGGTGAGATCATGGAGCAGATCCTCCTGGAAGACATGTTAAGTCATGCACGAGATAAAGAGGTGATCTGAGACAGCCAGCACAGCTTCACCAAAGGCAGATCTTGCCAAACCAATCTGGTGGCCTTCTATGATGGAGTGACGGCATCAGTGGACAAAGGAAGGGCGATGGATATCATCTACCTGGACTTCAGCAAAGCCTTTGATATGGTCCTTCACCACATTCTTCTTTCTAAATTGGACAGGTATGGATTTGAAGTACGGAATGTAGGTGGATAAAGAATTGGTTGGCTGGTCACAACCAAAGGGTTATGGTCTGGTCAACGTTTCTATGTCTGGGTGGAGGCTGGTCACAAATGGTGTCCCTCAGGGGTCGGACTTGGGACCGGTGCTCTTCAACATCTTTATCAATGACATAGACAACAGAATCAAGTGCACCCTCAGCAAGTTTGCAGATGACACCAAGCTGAGTGGTGCAGTTGATACAGTAAAGGGAAGGGATACCATCCAGAGGGACCTGGACAGGCTGAAAAAGTGGGCCCATGAGAATCTAATGAGGTTCAGCAAGGTCAAGTTCAAGGTGTTGCACTTGGGCTGGGGTAATCCCAGGTATTTATATAGACTGGATGAAGAAGAACTTGAGAGCAGCCCTGCAGAGGAGGACTTGGGAGTCCAGATGGACGAGAAGCTGTACATGAGCCAGCAGTGCGCGCTTGCAGCCCAGAAGGTCAACTATATCCTGGGCTGCATTAAAAAAGGGGTGGCCGGGAGGGAGAGGGAGGTGATTGTCCCCCTCTACTCTGCTCTTGTGAGACCCCACCTGGAATACTGCATGCAGGCCTGGGGCCCCCAGCACAAGAAGGTTGTGGAGCTCTTGGAATGGGTCCAGAGGAGGGCCACTAAGATGATCAGAGGGCTGGAACACCTCTCCTATGAAGAAAGGTTGAGGGAACTAGGCTTGTTTAGCTTGGAGAATAGAAGGCTCCGGGGAGACCTCATTGCGGCCTTCCAGTACTTGAAGGGAGCGTATAAACAGGAGGGGGAACACCTGTTTACATGTGTTGATAGTGATAGGACAAGGGGGAATGGTTTTAAACTAAGACGGGAGATTTCGGTTAGATATTAAAAAAAAGTTTTTCACTCAGAGGGTGGTGAGGCAATGGAACAGGTTGCCCAGGGAGGTTGTGGATGCCCCATCCCTGGAGGCATTCAAAGCCAGGCTGGATGCGGCTCTGGGCAGCCTGCTCTAGTGGTTGGCAACCCTGTCCAGAGCAGGGGGCTTGAAACTAGATGATCTGTGAGGTCCTTTTCAACCCAGGACATTCTATGAAAAATAATTTCCAGAAGTGTAGAAGAATTACATTTACTGCCAGTTGTAGATTGGTCGAGGGCAGCAAGCAGTGCAAGCTATAGTGTCTCGCAGACACAGAAGATGAGACTACTCGCTGCCAAAATTTCAGAAACTTCTCTAAGAGATAGAATAAAAGCCCTTGGGCTTGTAATGTTATAAATCGGTGGTGTTGCAACTGAAGAAAAAACATATGTCATCTGCAGAAGAGGGAAAATATCTATAAGATCACACAAGCTTCTGCAGAGATGCAGACTCATTCCCTGGATTTGAGGCACCGAATCTGGAGTTACAGCATGTCCCAGCTTCCCACTCCTTTATCCCAGAATCATTAAGTCCATATTTTGCTCAGACATAAAAAAGTGTCACATTTTTATAGTACTTAAAAAAAAAAAAAAGAAAAGAAAAGAGTAGGCTTCTGAGTGGGATAGAGATTATGACTAATAAGATTTAGTTAGGTTAGTAGCACAAGACATGCAAGCAGCAGAGCAGGTTACCTTCCAGAATAGCTGGAAAAACATAAAATAAAGATACTAAGAATCAAATGTATAGCAGGACAAAAATAGCAGCAAATCTGGACATAGGTAATCTCTGTAGAGCAGACGTTATTCATATGTCATATACAGGCTGGTGTGCAGAGAAACTAATAAAATGATTTACAGCTATAATTATTCTTATTTTATTATATGGAATGAACTATACTAAGATGCAAATCTACTAACCTACTCTGAATATTCCTAATAAAGGAATTTAATATTGACCTTGAGCAAGACTGATGTGTCAGGGCTGGCATACAGAAGGATACTTTTTAATAAGATTTTACATTCTCCTACCCAGAAGGGAAGCACTCAGTTACAGTAGAGGTTGCTGAATCTGGTAGCACAATAGATGTGACACCGCTGTAGCTTTGTGTCCTCAGCTTCAGCAAGCAGCGAGACTAAGGCACGTTCCCAGCAGGCACACAAATATACACTCAGTGATACATATTTATATTTTTTTTCTTTTAATTAGCAACACTTGATTATTTGATTCACTGCTGTAGCTTTTGGTGGACAACAACCATTGAGCAAAATCCAGAAAACATGGATCTAACAGCAGATTTTATCACATTATTTTGTTGTCATTTTAACAGAGTTTAGTCAGTCTTACCATCAGGTATCAGGCTAATGTGCTAGAAAAGCAAGAGATACTTTTAATATATATCTTCTGTTCTTAGGTTTTGAAGTGCACCTTCATTTTCTGAACAAATCCAAGCAGAGTAGGTCAGCTACTCATTTTATTATCACTCCTAGCCAAGACTGATTTGGGGGCAACTTCCTGTTTTGATATTTCTCAGCTAACCTGGTAATCTAGACCTTACCGCAGGAGCAATCTCTACAGTGAGTAGCAAAAGACACCTCCTTCTTGTAAATCTTCAGTGGTCCAAGTGCAGAATTATCTCCTCTTCCAGACTAGTTAAACAATCTGCTCTGCTCTAGCTGGGACTTTGCTGATGCTTCTTCTTATCCTCAAAGCCATCTCCCCCAAACAAACATTTCCTCCCTAACTCCATCTAGCTTCACCCATAGTATGGCAGACAGGTAAAAGCCAGGACAGATGTTTCAGAACTGGAATGAAAAAACTCAAAGACAGGAAAATGTACTGCAGACATACAGAGACAAATTTTCATTCACTTGCCCAACTGTTAGGCTAAGAGTCGTACAGACTATTTTAATACTTTTGAATCATACAGGACCAAATTGAGCATTTGTGGGATTATCTAATTAAAATGTTAGCAAGCAAAACGGACAGCATAGAATTACTCCATAGAAAATTTCAGAGGACGTTTTTTTAATGTAATATACTCATCTCTTTGAAGGGAGATTGTTTTTTCCTTCCATTTTAAATTTTAAAAAGCTTTTGGTTTCAGTTTTTGAAAACTGAAAAATGCATTTTCTACCCAATGCTTTTCCTCCTTTCAGTAGTTTTCACTAAAAATAGGTGGGTGAGGGAGGCAGTGTGAGAAGAGAGAAACCTCACTTTTAGACTATTTTTACAATTGCACAAAAGTCAGGAAGCTAAGAGCATATAGGATATTAAGGCAGAATTGGAAACATGACAGTTTAGCAGTGATAAAAAGTAAAAAGTGGGGACAAAGTTTCCTTGCAGTGAGTGTTGAAATAGTCACGACCAACACCCAGCACAAAGCCACAAAACATTCCCAAGGACCACACGTCAGCACACACAGACCACAAAAAGCAAGGAGAGCAGATGCTGATAAAGCAACTCATGTCCAACACTTGTGGCCAAACTGGAGACTCCATTATCAAATTTGACAGACAGACTGGCTGGCACTCAGGAAGATCTTGTAGTCTTTGACATAGGTGCTGGAG
Source organism: Anser anser (assembly GCF_964211835.1). Lineage (NCBI taxonomy): Eukaryota > Metazoa > Chordata > Aves > Anseriformes > Anatidae > Anser > Anser anser. The sequence goes on from NC_139728.1 coordinate 14,460,728, forward strand.
AATACTAGTGAAAATTAACACTGTTGTCACATTTAATTATATTCAAGTGCTTTATCCCACTGCAGAGCAGCTCTGTATAAGATGTCACAAATATTTACTGCCAGTATTTTGCAAATAATTTTAGCAATTAACCTTTTGTTCACAGTTACTGGAAAACACTAACTAGGGCAACAAAGACTTGCAGCAGGCTTTCAACTTTTTGTTGTTGTTTTATAAGGCAGACTGTTTTTATTTTAGCAGTAGGCAATAAAGTTCACCTGGGTGAAAGGGGTTAAACGGAAACAATCATTTATTTTTGCCGCACAAAGGTGTGCAACTCATGTGAAAAGCAAAATACAGATTTTCAGGTTTGCTGCTCGCTACTGTGAGTTGGGAGACATGAATACCTCTGCATGAGCAAGTTTTCATATTCTCTCATGCTGGTGATTTCAACTGCCTGCTTCATCATCACTTTAGCTTGCCTTGCCCATCTGAGATCAACATAAGCTTGAAATTATTGTGAAGTACGTATGAAATTTAAAGAAGGGATGTGAAGAAGGTATACTGAGGAATGGGGTGTGGGGACAAATCTTGTGGTACACTGTGGCATGGCACAGTGTATTTTAAATGTCACCATCACACATAGCATTCTGAAAACAAATAAAGCAAAAAAGAAAAATTTTTGTGCTTCCTGGCACTTTGAAATTTTTACATTTCACATGTCACTGCAGCATAAAACATACAGGCATTCCTAACTGAACTTTCTGACTGAAATATAACTGGAGTTGGCCAGTTTACTCCAGTTTTACCCAAATTAAACCATTAAAATGTAGAATCATGCATTCACTTACGTTTAGATCTTGGAGGGAAGACATGTCAGAATTATTCATCTCACATACCAACCAGCTTCTTACTCAGAAACAGCCTAATTCAGTGAGATGCTGTTCAGCAAGAACAAAGATACTGGAATTTTACACTTAATCATTTAGCTCCTGAATCAAAGATCTGTGGGTTTGCTGTTGACTCCCTGGGTTAGCAGAGCACTAGAACGAAACGCAAGAAGACTGATGTCTGTCCTCTGATCTGCTGTCACTCTGGAGGGGTCACACTGGTCTCATTGTGCCTGCTCCCGGAATATTAAAGAGAGATAAAATGTTATTTACCACCATAGCTAGTATAAATACAAGAGAAAGTAGTACACTATGCACATAATTACTGCCTTGTGGTTCTAAGGTACCTTTTTTTTTTTTTTTCACAGATAGGAGAGGAATAAAAGTCTATATTCTTGCAAGAGATCAAACAGAGAAAGAACAGATCTATGGCAGAGAAAGGAATGCACACAAATAATTGGACTTAGCAGAAATGTGGTATCTCAGCCAAACAGATACAGGAAGGAAATTGTGAAAAATAAATGAAATGGAGACACAGACACAAACCAAAAAATAAAAAATAATAAAAATAAACAAAAATACATGACATAAATCTAACAGGTTTAGACCTACCTAAAATTCTATGTATTGAAAAACAGTGATTTTTTTACATTTAGAACTGTGGGACTGGCACTTATACTTTTCAAATCATAGTCTTGCAGATCCACACTGAAGTTACACTATAACCATAGGCACTAGAAGATTTGATTACAGGATTTAGTGATACTAAAGCTTGGACATAATTATTGGATTGTTTAGGGGCTGTTTTGAGCACAGTAATTTCAGGTTGTGCTATCACAGCACCCAAAAAGTACATAGTGAAAATGAACTCAGATCTCCAAAATTTTTAAATCTTGTGTGAAGGATTATGTACAGTAAGAATACACACAGCTTAGGAAAAGAAAAAAGCATAGCAATAATGCATTCGGTAGTTTGCTTTATGAAAAACAACAACAAAACAAAACACATGGATAACAGGCCTATTTGTAGAACCTTAAAATGCAGGAATATTACAAATAAGATTTTAAAATACATTTGTAAAAAAAAAAAAAAGTTCATATTTTTTTTCCTTCTGATTCTGGGAAGGATAAAAGTTTGCAAATGGTATCGGCCTCTAGACAGTTGATCTTGGAGGTTGTCTTCATTAGGTAAAAAATGAAACCAAATAAATAAATAGATGACTAAAATCATCTATTAAAGAGGATGGGCTCATTTATTTCTCATGCAAAACAGTGAGAAAGAACCAGCAGTCATTCAGGCAGGTCATGCTGCTTCTGCAGATCTGTTGTCCAGGCCTCCTCAAGGAACTCACGTAGGCTCCGGTACCCAGCTACCTTCCTCCTCATGATTTTTTTTGAACCTACCTAGATGTCTTCCTTCTGTCTGTCCTTATCTATTCAGCTCAGGTATAACTTTCATCCTGCAAATGTCTGTGAGCTGCAGAGTCAGTGACAATCCCCAGCCCACCAGCTCCTGGGTTTGTCATTCGTTAAACTCCCTACAGATATGTTTGCAGCAAACCAGTTTTGCTAAGTTTCAGCTGTCTTGCTGCTTGATGAGAGCACCGTCTGGTCTGGCACAGACTACTTACAGTCTCTGTCAAACAAATGACAGATTTTGCTTTTGCACAGAAATATTTTCCAACGCAGCAGTGTTCATGGTAACAATCTCGTAATGTTCAGAGGCAGATGCTCTAAATTAGCCCTGCTCTACAAATGGGAACAGCAATGAGGTAGGGGGAAGGGAAAGAGGATGAGAAAGACCAAAGCATTTTGCCAAAGGTCACATTTCAAACAATTTAATATAACTTACTTTTAGAAGGCTTCTTGCCACAAGACTGCAAGACTCTCTCTCTCTCTCTTTTTTTTTCTTTGTTTTTAGCATATCAGGAAAATGGAAACATCAATAGGTAGGCACTTTAGCTTGTCATTTTAGCTCTTCTCCATTTTCTTTCTTTTCAGTAAGAAAAAGAAAAAAAGAAAACACTTGAAATGAGGTAAGTCTTTTGACATCGGCACGGAGAAGAAGACTGCTTGAGCTCTAAAAGCATTTAGATTGTTTAGTTCTTTTGCACAGCAGAAAGCACCACTTCTTTCAAACCATTTTGGTATAATTTTGATGATATAATTCACTGGTGCTGGTATAATTACACAGACAATAAAGTCCTTCTATCTCCACAATTTGCTGACAGAGGAATTAAGGGGACAGAAGGATGTAACATGCCTAAATTTTGTCACAGGAAGCATTGCCACAATCAATAAACACTATGTAAAGTTTTTAAACAAGATGGTGAACAAACACTACTGAGAACAGAAGTAAACACATCTGAGAAGTGTTTTCCTCTTTAACATGGAAAAAGAAAGACTGTACAACAAAGGAAATAACCTCAACTCCTAACTCATTTTGCTCCATCATTTCAAAATGTTTCCTTTATACTTCTGTTCTTTTCCAGTTTGTATGTATCATGAACTGAATTCAGTCTAGCTAAAAATGAAAGATTTTAAATTGGAAAGTCAACAGAAGTTATTTTTCTAAAATTTCAATACATTTTGGAAGTTTTTCGATGCAAGATTAATTGGAATTAATTCTCCAAGCAATTTTGTTTTACTGAAACTATTTCCTGATTAAAAAGAAATGTGAATTATTGGCATCTGATTTAAAATACAGAAATAAATAAATAAATAAATAAATCCAGTTCTAATAAGGGTGTTCCCAGGAAAGTGGAACAATCTTCAAGTAGTAATAGCATAAATGAAGAGGCACAAAGTCAACATCCTTTTAGCTAGTGTGAACGTGGTCTTTTTAGAAAGTAGATGCCTCTTAAATATGAGACTGAGAAAAATAAGATGTTTCTAAAATGACAGATGGGTGCTAGAGAAGAGTCTGAATGAAAGGAAGTAGGGGATGCGCATCATGCACGTTTAAAAAAATTATACTGTTACTTGATATAAAGATTGATGCCCTGTTACAAAGAGACAGCTAGCTTTCACTTCCAATGCATAAGATGTTATTTACTTCTAAGACTCTGTGGTTATAAGACAGAGGAGAAGTAACTTCAACTACACTGAAACTCATAAAACACCTCTCCACTTTAAGCAAGCATTACTCAGCTAAAGTAACACACAGTCTTTATGAAAAAAAAATGTTTTCAGATATTACAATAGACACCTTTTGTTCTTCTTGTGATGCTTATCGTGTTTTCTCTACATCTTTCAATTGCTAAGTAAAGCTGAAGATTGCCAGGTGAAATCCTTTAGTTTACACAATCTCCAGTTACTGGAAATCAAAGCAGTTTGCAGGTGAACTTAGTGGGACAATTACAAGCCACTGAATGGGGCAAAATGCCAGTGACTAACAGATATATTCCCCCTGGTCTAGAGCCTGTATATCTTTCTGTGTGATAAATTAGTAATTTGTTACTCACTACTTCCTTTAAGAATCAGTCTTAGCTAGTCAACACCATCCAGTTTGGGCTGTGCTCAGGATTTTATTTCATCTGAGCAAATAAAAGAACTTGAGATTTTAATTTAAAACCTGTAAAGGCTTTCTCTCATGTAAAAATACTTCAGAAATCTTCACTGAGATCTGAAAATCAATAGTGTTTTTCGTTTTCCTAGAAATTATTGTTATTTCACAGCAAAATTCTGGTGCTAGAAAATAAAGATGTGGGAAGTGCATACACATCTATCACATGGATTCATGAGGGTATTGTCTTTGGCTTCCATTTACACAGCATTAAATCCTGCTGTGTTGACTTTGAGTTTGACACACTACTAAATCTTAAGTCCCAAAGCAGAACCCTCTCAAAATCATGGTGTTTCACTAGCTGTCTCAGATCACAAGTGTCACCTTCATTTGAAATTATCTTCTCCCAAGTGTGCTTAAAATGTCCTCATACTTTCTGATGAGCTTGGGCCAAGTTCCAAGGCTATTGCAAAGCCAAAATCCCAGAAAGTGCTTTTTTTCTTTCTTTCTTTCTTTTTCTTCTTTTTCCTTTTTTTTTTTTTTTTAAAATTTCTTGCTGCTTTCATAAGCACCCTTTACAGGACTGTTCAATCCCAAAGTAGGTCTGCCATTAAGAAAGAGCAATTTAACATGATATGAGTTATGAGTGAGAGGATCCATACAGGTATTTATGGCTTTTAATTAATAAATTCACTTCACACTTTTAATTAGCTTGTCATAACATTCGCAAGACTCACAATGCAAAGAAAGACAATTTTGCCAACCAAGTCTCAGCAGAAAGGTGTTCAGGATGAAGAATGCTTATAAAGTATTACAGGCCTTTTAATGTAGACAAGTCTAAACCAATGCTTAATGCTCAAACCAGAATGCCTTTTCCGTGTCAGGGAGCAAGAGTGACCATATACATCCCTGTAGTGTAAAAATAAATAAATAAATAATGTGTGCAAATCAAATTAATAAGAATGTTACAATTAAAAAAAAAAAAAAAGAGAGAGGAGAGGAGAGAGGAGAGGAGAGGAGAGGAGAGGAGAGGAGAGGAGAGGAGAGGAGAGGAGAGGAGAGGAGAGGAGAGGAGAGGAGAGGAGAGGAGAGGAGAGGAGAGGAGAGGAGAGGAGAGGAGAGGAGAGGAGAGGAGAGGAGAGGAGAGGAGAGGAGAGGAGAGGAGAGGAGAGGAGAGGAGGGGAGGGGAGGGGAGGGAGGGGAGGGGAGGGGAGGGGAGGGGAGGGGAGGGGAGGGGAGGGGAGGGGAGGGGAAGGGAAGGGAAGGGAAGGGAAGGGAAGGGAAGGGAAGGGAAGGGAAGGGAAGGGAAGGGAAGGGAAGGGAAGGGAAGGGAAGGGAAGGGAAGGGAAGGGAAGGAAGGGAAGGGAAGGGAAGGGAAGGGAAGGGAAGGGAAGGGAAGGAAGGGAAGGGAAGGGAAGGGAAGGGAAGGGAAGGGAAGGGAAGGGAAGGGAAGGGAAGGGAAGGGAAGGGAAGGGAAGGGAAGGGAAGGGAAGGGAAGGGAAGGCAAAGGCAAAGGCAAAGGCAAAGGCAAAGGCAAAGGCAAAGGCAAGGCAAGGCAAGGAAAGAGGAAAAAAATAAAAATAAAAATAAAAATAAAAATAAAAATAAAAAGAAAAAAGAAAAAGAAAAAGAAAAGGAAAAGGAAAAGGAAAAGGAAAAGGGAAAGGC
>NC_139728.1:14469468-14496968 GCF_964211835.1 Anser anser
GAAGAGAGGAGAAGAGCAAATTGAGAGCAAAAAATTAATCTGTAACCATGTTATAGGCTTAGATTAATGATGATGACTGGGACATAGAATTAGAAGTGAAAGAGACAAGGAATGAAGATGAAAATTGAGATGGCTGAAGATAATGAGGGGTAGTATGTCACAACAGATGTAGGTGACTAATCAAATAGACAGTAGCCAGGATGGGGTGGAAGCAGTGCAGGACAGGAAAATAAACTGTTAGAGTGAGAAAAGGTGTGGGAGATCAGAAGGGAGTCTTTAGGAGGGAGGGAAATGAGACAGAGAGAGTTTAGGAGACAAGATTAAAAGAAGCAAGGAGTCCTGGACAGTACCATCTGCTAAACTTGCTGTGCCATTCTCATTCCTTTACTACCCTTTGCCCATCAAAAACCAACCAACCAAACAAACAAACAAAAAAACAGTTAAGACACATTTATGCCATAAATTTAGGCTACTTTTCACCTTCTAATGTCATCATGTAGACTTAGCTTCTCACATCTTTATTATTTCTTTCATATTATTCAAGGATCCTTTTCCTTTTTGTTTCTCTTTTCCTTTTCCTTTATTTCCATTTACAGATTTTTCTCCTTTCTTTGACCCAAAGCCAAAAAATTTTTACAGTCCATCAGTATTCAGCAATCCAAACTCACATTGGAGCAGCAAATTGTGATTATCACATAAGTCACATGGTTGTTGTTGTTTTGTTCCCTTCATGGCTGAGTGTAACTTATAATTAGTAATTGAAGCAGCCACTAGGGCTTTGAATCTCAGTGGAAAAGATAGCAGAGAAACAGGCTTGTTCTGATTTATTCTCTCTGGAAAAATCTGTTAGCTAAGGCTCATCACACATTCTCTTCATTATTAACCTTTCTAGCATAAGCTAGCAAGCAAAGTGTTAGTGGGGGAGAATGCCACAGAGCTGCTTAGGAAGGGAGGGAGAAAACATGCACATCAGAATATTTGACTATTTTCACATCTAAAACAAGAGAGGGAAAGGCTGATGCAGATTTCACTAAAACTCAAGAGAAAAATACTGACATTTACAAGTATAAAAGCCCTGAAAGGAAAAGGAAAAAGAAAAAAAAATAAAATAAAAAGAAGACCGCAACTCAGTAAGGTCAAAGATTGGGTTATCCTTAGGAGGAAGCAAGACCAGTATTTCCCCATTATGGGGTAAAAAGCATAATGATCAACCTAATTTCAAGACAACTATATAACGTATGTATTAGCCCAAGAGTAATTTTAATTACTCATAGATTATGTATTTTGTGGATCATTCCCCACAGAGTCTCCCTGCACACAGAACGAGATGCTCAAGGAAAAGTGGTTAAGTAGAAGGAGAGTCAGAAGGTTTTCCATTGTATTACAAGAGATGGAGTGAATTTCAACCTCTGAAAAAGTAAAAAGATACTTCCTATGTTGTACAAATATCTGAGAAAAAAAAAAAGTTTCAATATTTTTGTTGCATGTTGTTAAAGAACTAGAGTACAGGACCTTGGGGACAAGCAAATATATCATTTTAATTAACACGTAATTGTTCTTGACACCTGAAATTCTGTTAAGCTTCTCTCCTGCCAGACCCAATAGATGAAGGGTGTCTGTGCATCACTGGCTCAACACACAGCAACCAAGAATTTCTTCCATGTTCAGGATGTAACTTCTTTACCTTATCTGCTTGTCAAGAAAGCACAGCATTTTGTTTTTCAAAACTAAAATCAATAAGACATAAGACTAGATTTTCAGGTAGTGAAAACCAGCATTGATTCCCATGGATGTGAAATTTTATAATTTGTTGCTAGAACAATTGAAAAGTTATGTGTAGGCAAAATCAATCATTGGTTTAACAATATATATGCACCACTATTCTCCTTTGTGGTGAGGAATAAATACTAAACCATTTAAAAAATTATATGTAAATATAACCTTGAGATTATGGAGCAAAACCTACATAGACAGTAGAAAGCTTAAGGAAGATTTAATTATATGTTTTCAGAAAGGTATAACATTAGCATTATCCCATCCTATATTGTTCTACTTGTATCATTAGCTTTTATTAGCACACTAGATTCATCACATACTGGTTTATGACATGCTGTAATGTAAATCAATGCAGTACCTCCCAAATGACTAATATAAGCTAGCTAGCTCAACTATAAAAGAACGGCTTGACAGATGGGAAGCCGACAGAATATAGCAGAAGGCTGTTAAACTTATTTTTCACCATTTTATATCAAAGTATACAGCTGGAAATGAGAGTGCTTTTATAGGGTAAATATCAGTGAAAGAGAGCTCCTAGGGAACACTGCATGTTACCCATCACCTGAGCTCCCTGAGCTAGTCATCACCCAAAGATCACATTGCTTTAATAGCACTTCTGTCCAAAAAACACTAGTTTCCCATGCATGTTGTTGAACAACTAGTGTCCCATGCTATGAAGAATCATGATATTCATAAAGTTTGTTGCCCAACAGAAAAAGGATTAAAGTGATGATCCCATATTCTCTTTTGGAAGCAGGTTATGCTCACTGCCTCCGTGCCAGAGGTCACTCCTGCTCCAGCTGTGTTGACAGCACACTAGCTCCCTGACCAAGTGGAATTGAGCCTATGTCCCCATGTCTTCTACTACTGAGAGGGGCTACAGGCACCCACTGTTCATTATGGCCATTTTGCCAAAGATCGTTGCCAGCTCATGTTCCTGCCATATTCTTTCTTTGCCATTGATCAGGTGAGCCAGGATGTTTTAGACAGCAGGAAAAAATCAGACTCACTAATCTCTGCAGATTGCCTGCATTCTGAGTCTCACATGTACCTCTCTCAAAATGAGAGAGAAGAAAGCAAGACAAGAAGCGTAAAATGGCAGAGCTACCACAGCTCCGGCACAAGACTTTTTTTATCCAACGATTACTCTGGGCAGGGAAGCCAACAACAACTTCTCAGGAAAAGCAGGGATGTGTCAGCTGTGAGGGGCCAAAGGTGCAAACTCTTTAAAATGGTTTTGCCACTTAAAATTGTAGGTGGCAGCCTGAGTTTAACTTAATTACATTAATCAGGCTGACAATTTGAAAGGAAATGATGGTTAGCAACTCTGTAACAGAGGGGGATGTTAGCAAGGATAGCAGCAATAAAATCAAATTCCCTCATGTATAGAGAGATTAAGTAATTATCAGAGGAGAGCTGAGGTGTTGACTGGCTGTGGGTCATGTGGAAACTTATCATGCTGCAAAGCTAAATCTCTCTACTTGGATCATATTTTATGTTTCAACAAAAATGAGTATTTTATCAACCAAATTCTCTTGAAGTTATTTTACAGGACTCCCTTGTTCTTATCAGAACCGCTTTGTAATAGTATTCTCCTACCAGGTGTTTCTATTCCTTTATTTTTTTCCAAAACAAGCATTCTTTCTGATTTAGAGATTATTTAAATATAACATCCTTAAGAGGTTAAGTAAAAAAGCCAAAGGAATAACAGTCTGAATTTCATCTGTGATGAGTTCACTAACAATCTAAACAAGATTCTCGATGGTATTTGAAATAAACAGGCAATTCCTTGATACTGCTTAAGTCTAGTTAATAGAAATCCTGTTACATACCTCCTGGGTAATATTCAAAATGGAGAAGTGGTTCTTGGGACATATTGTCTTTTGCAGTTACCTATCACTAAGTTCTGTTTAGAGACAACTGTTAAATTAGAAATAAATGGATAAACACATTGATATAACTAATCTAGTTAAAAGACCAGTTTCCTAAATTGGTACAGTCCCCTAATGCTTGGACACTTAAATCGTTATGGACCTCATTGAAATAGATTAGCTTTATTTCAGTGCATTGCAGGCTCTTACTTAGGCACAGGTACAGTCCCTCTTCAAAGTTGTTCAAAGTGGTTTCTCAAGGCATTTCACTAGCTGAACACACTTTTCTAAGATGGACCAGACAGCACGGAACTCAGACCTTCTAAATGCTTGTAAGCCTGCTAGCTAGCACCTGGGAGAAGTAATTACAGAATGTGAAAGATGCTGAGAAAGTTATCAGGCTAATGAAGAATATGAAACACTAAAATACGCATTATTTTATCACAGCTGCTTTCCTAGTTAGAAAATCAGCCAACTTTCTGGAAGCTGTTTTGGTCTCCCCCCATGCCTAATACAGTCCCTGAAACACTCTGCATGTACGGTGAATAAGGAGTCCTGTGAGGCCTTGCATTGTTCTGGTTATGGTGAACAGTGATATCATGGGTATTATGCTGCCAGTGTTATGCATGACTTCAGTTCCTTGGGTTTACTTAAATTATTTAAGTAAATGAATTCTTTACAGAAAATATGTTTTCCCACATCCCAGTTTTAGATGACATTTTTTTAATAGCTTTACATTCTCACCATTTATGTTTTCTTTAAAATACAATCAATAAGAAAAATAATGGTTTTTTAAACAGTTCTAACAATTCTGATTTATTTCATTTAAATACAGACATATCCAAAACTTTCATCACTATAGACTTCCAAATTATTGTTAAATAATTTGTTAATAAATTTGTTAAATATGTTAAATAACATCAGTTAAAACCTCACCTAAAGTTATAGAGAGAAATTAAGGAAATATAGCTATAAATGTCATTATCATTTACATATAAATATATATTTCTGAATCACTCAGTTGTGAAAAAAAAATAAAATGGCTTAACATGAAAGGAGAAAGCAGACTCTCAATTAGGACCAGGCAGGTAAGGATTGGCCATCCTGTATGGAAGAAGTGAGAAACAGTCTCAGAGTTTTTAGCTGGCATTCAGTGACAGAGGAAATTTGATTCCCAGATGAAAAATAGCTGGATTTTTACCACACAATATAATGAAAATTCAGCAGAAAGTCTCGATTGGAGCTTTTTCCCACTCTACAGTGAAGTCCTGAAATGGGATGGTGTTTTTCTGATCAAGAAAATGTTGTGGACTTGGGTTTGTTGTTTTCTTCTGGAAGTGGAAAAACAAAACAAAACAAAACAAAAAACAAACCTTGAAACAGAAGCCAAACTGTCAGGAAAAAAATATAGCCTCAAAAAATATATAATTTAGAACATCTGCTGCTGTCTCTACAGTGAAATGATCGATGTAACCTGGGGAGGTTCTCATGTTAGAGCATTATTAAATAGAGCATGGTAAAAACAGATCGCCAGCTACAAGAACATCTGAGTTTGAGAGGAAGTTCTATCTTGATTTGGGACAAAAAGCAGAAGTTGAGATATTCCAGGCTTAAAATTCCCTCAAGTGGATTAGATCTCCTAAAAGATTTAACTTCAACAAATGCAAAAATATTTTGTTTTACTTTACTTTTTTTTTCTCATTGAAAATCAGTTTTAAGATTTGAAACTTGAAATTTGGAGAGGTGACCATTTGCCAAACAAATCAAAAAACCCTGAACATTAGAACAGAAAGTTTATCAAAAGTAGCTCTTTCTTACAGTTTCAGTTTTAAACAAGTTGGCATTTTCTGATAGAAAACCAATGATCAGCTTTGAACATAAACAAGTTTCCTAAGGCCATATGGTAAGCCCAGAGCATCTGTTTTTTATTATAATAAAGCTTCAATGGCCATCTTTTGTATGTGTAGAATCCAAGATGAAAGCCTCTAGCTTCAATGTATTTGCTTTTTTTTTTGGCACAACAGAGGACAAAGAAACAATCTCTAGAGTTCAGGATACCTCAGATCTATTAAAACACAGATTATTAAAATTCATATGTCTACTTCATACAGAATCTTTCTGAGAAAGAATTAATTCTCATGCAAATTGTGTGTCTAAATTACAGCTAATCAAATGCATTTTACAACCACTGTTGGCTAAGACTCTGTGTTTTGTTCTAATAAATCAGTTTGAGGGATATAGTGCTCCAAAATATCTTTGTTATTTGCCAATTTGAGGAAAGTAATGCTGTCTCCTAGAAATCGAATAGACAGTTCTTGAAGGGATTACCTAGTCCAAGACAGTAAATCATTGGAGTTAGATGCTACTGCAATATATCAAAGTCTTCTTGCATACTAGCTGCCCAAAAAGCACTGAGTTGAGGTCAGGCTTTAATCATATCCTAAAATTACACTGCAGAAGCCACCTGTTTTTTCCCTACATCTGGTGGGTTTACTATCCAACAGCACAGTAAGAATTCCTGATTTGAAATCTCAGTGTGAGTTTCCCACATGCAGAAAAGTACTTCTCAGTGCTTAGTCTGACACTGTGGTATAACGACTCTCCAGGATCCCTGCAATCACAAGCATTACTATATTTCATTTATATTCTTGATAACAATAAACACATGGAGGATTGCCATATGATACTTATTTCAAAATTCCCATGCTAAGAACAAGGAGAGGGTAGGAAAAAAGAATGAACTGCACATAACATTGTCTTAATCACAGTACTCACAACACCTCTAGAAGGTACATAGTTTCACAATGACTGAGAATCTCTAAAACTGAATATCAGAAAGTAATGCTGGCAAATATCATTTGCTATTATATGGAAAGGAGCTAAGGAGCTTAAATGCCCAGCTGAGACAATGAGAGGGGACATATGAAAGAAAAGTCAGTGAAATACCTTATTTTTTTCAATAAGTGGATCAGGTCTTTTGGTAAGAAATCTGAAGTCAAACTTGATGACTTAGAAAGAAGAAAACATCGCATTCTAGAAGCTTTTATAAAAACTGATTTTTTTTAAATATAACCCTAATTTAAATTCTTGCAAACTTATAAAAGAAGCAGAAAAAAGTCTACGTTAAGTAGGAAAAGAATGAACACAAGGAGATGATCAGGATGTTAGGCACCAATCAGTTCCTGGAACTGATTAGAAATACTTTGGAAAGCATTGTTCCATCACTATATCTTCCTTTCTCACCCTGTCACAGTCTTAAATAATAATTTTTAGTTTTTTGCCTGAATTTGCATGGGCAAGTCTTATTTGGACATTGATTTTGGAAGCGTTTCGTAAAACGCGTGTGTTTTTTTCCAGTATTTCATTAAAGGAAAAAAAAAAAAAAGAAGAAGAAGAAGAAGAACAGAAAAAGAGAGAAGACCATTACAGGATTGCTTTAATATTTCATTACTGTACTATTTTTTCCAGAGTCTATAAATATACAGCATAAAACATCAAAAGAAACACAAAGCAACTAGACTTATTCATTATGACTTTATTCAAAGTAAGTGTAATTTTGAAAATATATTTAAATGGTAATAAAAAAGGAATTTGACATTTCAAAGTTTCTTCATGTCTATCATGTCTTTTTTTTTTTTTTTTTTTTTAATCTCTAGAAATTACAAGTAACAGTGCTGGTTATTTTAGAAGCTGGACAGCACCAAGTGTTACTGTTAGCATTATGCAATAAGGATAATTATGTGCTGGACTTGCATGTTTCACGTTACTTTTCACAGTTTGGGATCCATGAGACAAGCCATTATACAAGTCACTAAAATCTAATTTCCTCTGTGCCGAATGTCTTCAATGTGCAGGTCCAAGATTAGTATTAAATGAAAATTATATTGTTCAACTAGAGCTTTAGAGATTTAAAATTACTGTTTCAAAACAGAGTGAATATTCTTAGATAAATTGTGTTTTTAATTAAATATGTATGTATTATTTCCTTAATTACAGTATCTTCATTGCCTCATATTGTTTTAAATACAGTTTCTTACATTATTATGTTATAAGATCAAACTGGTAATTGTCATTTTTCCTTTCTTTGTGCTTATCTAAGCTTGCAGTGTTAAGTCTCACTTCATTTGTCTTTTTCAACAGCAACGCAGTAATGAAAGCCTTACGAAGGAACCTCAGGTCTAACCAGGGATTTCTGCCCACATTCCAAGCTAGCAGGGAACCCAGAAACCAAGAGAGTTTGTGCCACATCCCCAGAATCCAAAGGCACTCTTGATGTAGAAGCAGAAAATTAAATCTCAGGTTCTAGGTCTCCTGTTTTCTGCATTGTGCTGGGAATGGAGAGGGACTAAAAGCCACCACTGAGCAAGGAAGCCCCAGAAGCTGAGCTCCAGCCTCCAGTTTGTGCCAGGCTTTATTATTTCATGATTATTTCTAAGCTTTATTTTTTTCTTTTTTTTTTTCCAAGTTTTCCCTTCTTCAGGAAACTCTCAGAACTTCATTTTTTCTTCCCCAAATGAAAGAATGACCTCTTCCTCTCTTTCATCAAATCACTGATGTTACAAGAAATAGAAAATCTAATCTGTGACCCACTCTACCTCAGACAAAGCCAAAGCTAATAAAACAGAGATTCATCTGGATGAAATATAAAATATTTAAAGCTGTGGGGAAGTTATAGTTTTATTTTGCTGGTCAACTCAAAGGAGGCCCATTGACATTCGTTGAGTCCATCATTTATCTTCAATAATAAATAAGCCAATCATTTCAACGTTCATTGGTGTCAACGTCCTCCCTATGTCCACATATCTAATGAAACCTCTCACCCCATCTCTCCAGTGAAACTCCTTAGAAGCCCTCACAAGAGTGAACTGGCATTTTTCTGTACTTGAACAGTAGATCCAACTTGTCAGGAGATACTTGCCTCGACTTGTATGTCAAGTATTACATAATACATTCAAGGGCCAATAAGCAGACTCCACTCTTCATGGACCTTGTGTCCAACCCATATGGCTGCTGAAACTGTGCACCCCCTCATCTGGCAAAAGTCTTGGGATGGCTCTCAGGTGATCCAGGCTCAGATATCAGGGAGACCTCGGGCTTTCTAGGTACCTTCAGCAAGTTGGTCAGAATGACAGATTTTGCTACTCCTCCCTAAATAGACAAAGGGAAAATTACCCTAATTTTAACATGTACTGACCAGTAATTCTGTCATTTTACAGTAGCACAGCAGGACTAACAGCAGGAGATACTTATCTCTGCTCTGCTTGTTATGTATAAAAAATCAGTTAAGGAATCCACGGTAACCAAAAGAGCACTCAGCAATGCACTGAGCCTGTGTTAATGCTTGCAGGATGAAAGTCTCCAGATTAGATGCTGTCCTTCCCTTCACCTGGATAATGACACACTTTATAACACAGAGCTTGCATGAAAGGATGTCTCTTTGCTATGATCCTACTTAACAGATAATAAAATTGATATGAAAAATACTGACAGGTGATGCTCAGAAAAAAAAAATCCATCTGACAACTTGTGCAGACTGGCTGCAATCTCTCCAACACCAGTGTAGGCACTCCCACTTGTCAAAGTGGTTCTAGTGGTTATTTCAAGAGCATACAAATTCATTATGTTCAAACAGAAAAGGAAAAACTGAACTTCTTACAAGAGTAGAATCTGATATATAACCTGTTGATGGAACAAGAAAAACATTTTTTTTCCTTGTTAATTTACAAATCAGCAAACTAGAGAGAAAAAGTGAGCTATTGTTCTACCTGTTTTGATAATTTTACTCATAAATACATGAATTTTCTAGAGCATTTTTTTTCATTCTTTTCTTCCTCTTTTTTTTATTTTATTATTTTTCTAGAAAATGAAGTGGTAGCAAATGATGGAGAATCTAAATGTGTTAATGTCTTTCTTTCATCAAACAACCATGAATATACATGACCATAATCTTTTGCTATTTCCAGCTACTTCGATTTATGTTATGGATAACATGCTTACATAAAGCTAATCACCACAAGAAGTGACAAAAGAGGAAAAGAAAAAAGAAAAAAAAAAAAAAAAACAAAAAACAAAGCCATGGGGAATCAAATATCACCTAAATCAAACTGATCTCTAAAGTAAGCCAGACAAAAACTGATGAAAGCACCCAGGATTTGTGAGAGTTTATTATGAAGATTTTTTTAATATCAAGATTTGTGATTCATGACTTGTGAACATGATTCATAAAGATAAGCAGACAAAACATTAGTAAGGGGTGAATTCTTCAAGTCATGATGAAGGTAATTAAGCTGCCCAGCCTAGGAAAACTGATCCAACATCTAGTGTTTATCACTTTTGTTTTCATGTCAATGATTCCCAGTCACATACCCAAAAAATTAATTTAATCTACAGCAAGCTGTTTTCAGCATGATGGAAATGCAACTGAACAAATTTCTGCTCATAAAGCTTCCACAATAAATGCCTTTTGATTGTGGCTGGATTAATATTTTTTTTCTCTTTGTTCTGTTTTGTGCAGTGAGATTTCGCTGATCCCAGGCAGCCATTGATCCTGACTTTTGGCAGGTCTACTAAAATTGCTCCCAGCTCAAACTGTCCAAAATGGTCCAAAATCTAAAGATTTTGGGGGTGGTTCAGTGCTTACTCCAGACAACAGTTCAATCAAAATGACATTCTTCCACATGGCTCAGTGATCCCCCAGACAGTATCATTAGAATTATCTAATGATCCTTAATCCTAATGATTAGTATACAACTAGTGACTCCCAAGCATTCAAGCATGAAGCATATCAGCTATATTTTGTCCATTGTACTGGGCATTTTCCTGGCCTTCCTTAGTCTTACAATAGACTAAGGTCTGATATAGCATAATTAAACACAATTCCAGTCTGAAATTTCAAGCCTTCTCTACCTGTCTCTTCTACAGGTACAGGCTGACAAAAAAAAAAAAAAAATGGGATTGGGAATAGTCAGCAGTGCAGTGAGATATATACACAGACACATTCTATTCTCATGAGGATCCCCTGCTGTATGCTCGCCAACCTATCTTATTCTTGGATGATATATGTATTTTAAGACACCTCAGTCTGAAAACAAATCCAGCCAGCAGTATAGTCCAGGAAATGGCATAAGCTTCTCAGGGATTGACGTGAAACTGGATACTCTTTCTTGTTTTTCTTGAAGACAGGTGGAATTTTTACCCTATTTCAGTCATAGAAACCTCTTCCCATTCCACTACCTCTGCTCCCCCAGACACATAGATAAATGCCTTCATCCCCCACAGGAGAAAGGCTCCAGTAATTATCACCTTCCATTTTTAGCTTCATACATATTCTTGGTAAAGGCTCAGCTGACCTTGATGCCTCCCTTGACGGGACATCATCTTCCTTGCCTGTTTCCATCACCCTGTACCTGCAAACCACATGACTATTATACAATTGCAGTAGTACCATGGCCAAAGAAGTGGCATTTGTGGTTCCATTGGAAATGACAAGTGTCCACCCTCCCTATCTTGGGATTTTCCAACCATTGCTCTGTTGAGCATTGTCTCTCCTTCCTTCAAACATGGGATTCTGCTATATGGTTCTGTAGGATCTCTATGAATAGCTTATGGATCTCCAACTTGTCCTGCTTGAAGGCAAATAGCCTGCTCATTTCATTTTGTTTGTGACTCAGCATCTCAAGCAGAGCATCCCTTCCACAGATGAGACCACCACTGTCCCTATTAGAGGCACACAGTGCTCCTGTCCACAGAAAACTGGGCAGCCCCATCCTCCCTCAGGAGCTTTGCCTTGGTCAAGGTCTCTGATGTGCTGTTATCTCTATCCAGTGTCAGAAATCACACCCACACAAGATCCAGGGCCATTTTGCATTCCTGCAGCTCTTGCCTATGGGTTGTATAGCTGCTCCCAGGTGCATTGGTGCCTACATAATCAACAGGCAGTAATAAACCACTAGACTGGGTACTCCTAAATTGGGAATAGCCAAGAAAAGACAACTTAGAGTGGCCAGAGCAAAAACCTCCAGGAGCTTTGAGAAGCCAACCCTCACTGGTGTTGGCACATCACCAGGAAGGATCCAACAAAAGGTGAGAGCTGAAGAAGCAAGCTGGGACATGCTGACTGTTTTACTGTGCTCACTAATTCGTAGAATCATAGAATCATATAATATCCCGAGTTGGAAGGGACCTATAAGGATCATCGAGTCCAACTCCTGGCACCACACAGTTCTAGACCAACAATTCAGACCATATGACTAAGAGCATAGTCCAAACACTTCTTTAACTCCAACAGGTTTGGTACAGTGACTACTTCCCTGGGGAGCCTGTTCCAGTGTGCGACAACCCACTCAGTGAAGAACCTCTTCCTGATGTCTAGCCTAAACCTCCCTTGCCTCAGCTTGACACCATTCCTGCAGGTCCTATGACTGGTGATTAAGGAGAATAGATTGGCACCTGCCCCTACACTCCCGCTTGTGAGGAAGATGTAGGCTGCAATGAGGTCTCCCGTCAGCCTCCTCTTTTCCAGGTTGAACAGGCCAAGTGACCTCAGCCGCTCCTCATACGTCTTCCCCTCTAGGCCCTTCACCATCTTTGTAGCTCTTCTCTGGACACTCTCCAACAGTTTTACGTCCTTTTTGTACTGTGGTGCCCAGAATTAGAGTACTGAATAATACCATAATTCCAGGAAGATGTCCACTGGCTCTTCAGAGAAGAAAAGAAAAAAAAAAAAAAAAAGGTTCTATTTGGTGGCTTTGTGTGCTCTGTAACAAATAGAAATTTTGCCCTTAAACTGGCCCTTAACTGAGGGCTGTGGCTTGTCAAGATTTGTTTATCTCCATTGTTGATATATATATATGCATATATTAAATTACAGAAAACAAAATTATTGCTGTAATTATTCACTGACAGAATCTTCACCAGACAGCTCATAGTCATTATGTGATAATATCTATCTTTTACTATTTTTCTGCCAAACCCCAAGTAAATCATGAAACGTGGCCTTCTTTTTTCAGTGCAATATATACTTTATTTATTTTATTGTTGTTCTGTATATGTGAAATGCTCTCTGTTCAAAGAATTGCATTGTTGTTATTAGAAATAATGATCTAAATGTATTCCAGGACATAATCTATAATTCCTTGAATGTTTTATTATGTGCAGCAGGTAGAGCAAAAGGTCTTTAAGATATTTTTGAGTAACTATATTACTGTCTGTACAGACTTTTTTTCAGCAGGTCTAGTTATCAAAATTCTTTCATTTATATTTTTACTGTATTTATGTGCTCTGTTTTAATGCTGCTTTACTTAATTTGGAGATCAGCATGTGGAGGAAGAGACATTTTTTCTGACCTATGCTCAGTGAAACAAAGAAAAATGTTAAAAATAGATATGCAATATGTATTAATATTTCAGTGCACAAAGAACAAAATCTGATTTGCAAATTCTTCAGAAATGAACCGTGTAGAAATATAGATTCAGACCTGATGGCCATACAAAAAAAGCAATTTAGATTTGATCTGACTGTGAGGATGTTTCTGTTCATCTAAATATATATATCATTGGAGAGAAACTTAGCAACTTTTTTTTTTTTTTAACAATACCTGTGAGTATCATTCTAGAAATCTCTCTCTTCATGAGCTTGTAAAAAAGAACCTTTAAGCAGATGGAAATCATGCCACTTCTACACATCCATTTGTTATGAACACGAAATGAAAGCACTAATAAAGCAAGATAGCAAAAATGCAGGGTTTATTCAGTGGAAAAAAAAAAAAAAAGGTTGGTCAATGCCAATACATTTGACCACCTTTTCCTTTGGGTAAAGAGTCCTGAGGCATGAACGGGAGACAAAAAGTCCCTTTCCTAATCAATCTACAAAAATGGTGCTGCTTTTTCCTCCCAGATCTTCCATATATCTTAGCTGAATCCTCTCAATATTCCTTGGGTATATTCTTCAATAAAACTGAACCTCTGCGAACAACACACACAGTTCCCTCATGGCATATCGATAGCTCTGTAAAATGAAGTATAAATTATTATTAACATTTGCAGATCTGAAGCATAAATCCTACTTTTTTGTTTTGTTTTGTTTTGTTTTATTTTCTTCCTACAGCAAATCCTGCAAAAGGAAAATAAAAGTCTGTACAGAGAAATAGAGAGGAGAGGAGAGGAGAGAGGAGAGGAGAGGAGAGGAGAGGAGGGGAGGGGAGGGGAGGGGAGAGGAGAGGAGAGGAGAGGAGAGGAGAGGAGAGGAGAGGAGAGGAGAGGAGAGGAGAGGAGAGGAGAGGAGAGGAGAGGAGAGGAGAGGAGAGGAGAGGAGAGGAGAGGAAAAGAAAAAAGAAAAGAAAAGAAAAGAAAAGAAAAGAAAAGAAAAGAAAAGAAAAGAAAAGAAAAGAAAAGAAAAGAAAAGAAAAGAAAAGAAAAGAAAAGAAAAGAAAAGAAAAGAAAAGAAAAGAAAAGAAAAGAAAAGAAAAGAAAAGAAAAGAAAAGAAAAGAAAAGAAAAGAAAAGAAAAGAAAAGAAAAGAAAAGAAAAGAAAAGAAAAGAAAAGAAAAGAAAAGAAAAGAAAAGAAAAGAAAAGAAAAGAAAAGAAAAGAAAAGAAAAGAAAAGAAAAGAAAAGAAAAGAAAAGAAAAGAAAAGAAAAGAAAAGAAAAGAAAAGAAAAGAAAAGAAAAGAAAAGAAAAGAAAAGAAAAGAAAAGAAAAGAAAAGAAAAGAAAAGAAAAGAAAAGAAAAGAAAAGAAAAGAAAAGAAAAGAAAAGAAAAGAAAAGAAAAGAAAAGAAAAGAAAAGAAAAGAAAAGAAAAGAAAAGAAAAGAAAAGAAAAGAAAAGAAAAGAAAAGAAAAGAAAAGAAAAGAAAAGAAAAGAAAAGAAAAGAAAAGAAAAGAAAAGAAAAGAAAAGAAAAGAAAGAAAAGAAAAAAGATGTGAGGGCAGTAATACCCACTTCTCTCCATTCCACACTGCTATTGAACTGTCAAGACTCTTCTCCCAGCCTTGCGTCTGGAGACTTACTTAACAATGTAAGAAACAGCCACCCTGAGACAGACCAAAAGTCTATTAAATCCAACCTTTTGTGCTTAGTGGTAGTTATTTAGGGAAAGAGCATTAGGAAAAGACAGAAAAAAAAGTGATCCTTTCCCTATTATTCCCTGCCAGCTTTTGCCAATCTTTAGTTTAGGGACTTCCTGAACAGAAATTTAAATGGCAGCATCATGTTAAACCACCCTCAAAAGACCTTTCTTCCTGAATTCTAACCCACTTATTCCTTGCTTTTGCTACAGCTCTGGGTAATGTTAAGATTTTTTCCTTTTTCATTTGTTTGGTATCCACTGAGAAAGAGTCCCTTTCCTTCTTCAATTGCTGCTGGCTCTGGATGCATGTTTAAGATTTTATCAGTTCCAGCACTGAAGGAACTTAGTGAATGAAAATGTGCTTTTGTTCGCATTTTGTGCCTTTACATTAGAGAGGAAGAAAGTGTGCTTGCCTAGGTGACAGAAACTAAGTGGTTATATCTGTTGTGGCCTGCTTCCTTATCTGCTGTTTTCTATTGTTTCAAGAAAAAACCTTTCTAATGGGGGAGAAACAAGATATAAAGTGTAGAATAAGAAAATAACTGATTCAAAAGGACATTTTTCTATCCCTGGCTGCTAAAGCCATGACCCTGTTTGTGAACAATATGTGAATCTATGGCCGTTCACTGTGTCACTACTGTGCAGAGATTATCCATAATCTTTTCAGATATCCTGAGAGATAGGAGACACAGGAACACTCTCTGCTTGTCTACTCATAAAGATAATAGAAGACATTGAATCTTCAATTTTCATAGGTGAAATCCCTAACACCCATGCTGAAATCACTCTTTCATGTCCTGTCAACTCCCCCTTGCTGCAGTTTTTTCACATGTGAACTGTTTCTGCTCTTGCAGGGAGCCTCCCCTACCCTGATGTGGTCTGCAGGGACATAAAATAGCCTGCATGTAAAGACTGCAGGCTGCAAGCTGAGCAGAGTTCAGTGGCTTGTTCATGTCAAGTAGTTTATGCCTAGTACAACAAACAAATGAAAGCTGGAAGAAAAAGAAGAGTTGTATTTGGGGAAGGGAGAGGGAATGGGAGTCACTCCAGAGGCCTAACAGATATTCATTCTCTGTTATAGGTACTAAATTTGTTCTAGTGGAGTCTACAGTCAATTTCAGTACCAGCCAAAAATGTCATATCAAAAATTCAGGTTCTTCAGGACAGCCTGTTGACCCTAAACACTGCCCACAGTATGTGTTGCACCACCAACTGCTACGTGACTTCAACCATGGTGTGTAGACAAACACCTAAGAATTTGGCCAAGGGTCTCCAGCTCCAGGGTCTGTGCAATCAGGGCACCCAGATGCCTTTTGGGGCAGGGAACCAAACCTCTCCATAGCCAAATCTTCCACAAAGTGCCATAAATTCATTTTCCCTTCCATTTTTATTAAGGTGTCACATTATGTGGACACAGGAAACTTTATGCACCTGTTAATAATCAGCTGGTTACGCTTGGGGTGGGTGAGCATAATGCACTACATTGGTGCCAACATCTGAAATTACAAATGAAACTTCAGACTTCTGGCACTGACTGCTTACATACAAATGTATTTCCCGAGTTTGATAATACACAAATAATAGGAAAAAAAAAAAAAAACAAAGCAAAACAAATGATGGTTCTAACTGACAGTTCCTATTGTACTTCAAAATGAAAGCATACTTCACTAAAGAGATTTTGCTGTGAGACAACGTCTTTCAAAAATAGCTATTGGAAAAGAACTTTCCATTTGAAATCATAATCTCATATATACCTGTGACTGAACTGACAATGAAAGGGAAGGCATTGAGATAGTCATAAGCCTAAAACAGATTAATTTGTCTGGATATGATACTGTTTTCCTACACTGCCCTTGCAAGACTGAATTATGCATCAGGTGGTTACATTTCATTTATCAGATTACTTCCCTTGCTCTGCCATCCATGAGCAGCATTAACTACAGCAGTACTAGCGCAATGCCACAAGAGCTTCTCATTGTCTAAATTGCAGTAGATTTTCAGCCCAACAGAAAGTACACAATGGATTTTCTTATCATGCCACTCACTGTCCCAAATCTAAAAGGGACTTGGTTTCCCACTTATTTCTTACTGCTTTCCCTGTTTTTCTGTTGCAGCTTTGCTCTATGTCTAGCTTTTTGTCATGCTGAGCAATAGACAATCACTGTATTACAAGGTTTCTCAATTGCAAATAGCAGGTCTACCATATATTTTAGTTTTTGCTAATCTTATTTTCCAGAGACCTCGAATTCTTACAAAAATGAGAAACTCAAGCTGCCTGCTTATATTTTTTAATAGTTTTCTTCAGTGACAGCGATTCTGTTGTGCCATGCTGTGCAGAAAGACACAAGCAGTGGTAATGTGGATTTGAATTAGCAGGTACACCCATGGCTCATGAACCCATAGAAGGTACAGGGACACAAGTATATGCTCTTTCCTAATAGCAGCGCAGCGGCTAGTACTTTGGCTTAAATGCAAATAATATTTCAGTTCCTTTCTCCTCCCTCCTCCTCCAAAAACTCCCTCAGTCAACCAGAGAGACTTTAACAGAGGGTATAGCCATAGCAAAGAGTGATGAACAAACATCTTTATTGAAACCATGCATCACTAAGTCCCTCTTCTGTTTTGCTCTGTTGTGTTGCTGGACACACAACCAGCCCCTAGGAGGGTACGGAGAGCCATTAAAACAAAAGGAAGGATGTAGTAGGTGAGTCCCCAGCACATGGTACAATCTGGGGACTATTACACTGGGATGGGAGGTGGCATGTGTAAGGGCAGAAAATATTTAAGTGCCAGCTTCCTATAGGCATCATTCAAAGCATAATGACAATTTCAGTGGGTTTGGACTAGGTCCAAACTGCACCAGTGAGGCCTGAGTGTATTGTTGGTAGTTACTGGTTTTCATCATGCTTCTTTGACAAAGTATCTGAACCCCAACCTGCAACTTAGGTACTTTTCTACCTAATGCTGCCTGTTGAACAAAGAGTGTTGTTCATTGTTCAACAAACACCAAAATACATTGCAGATGTGGTGAAGAATTTTCAATTAAATAACATTTAAAAAAAATTGTAAAGATTTTAAAAGATAAAAAATAATCAAGTTCAATAAACATATTTAAAGCCCAGATATGTCCTTCTGAATGCACCCTGCTACAGATGGATAGAAAGTGGTGGTCAGTCTCTTTCAGCTGAGGGTTATCATTTTAATTCGTTCTACAATAACTTATAGTTTAAATGAAAACTAGAAGGGTCACTAGAGGCCATTTCTGATATTCCTAAAATGCTGCCATCTACCACCACTGCCACAGAGGAAAGACAAACATCATGGAAGACCTTGAAATAAAAGACCTGATTACAGCAATCTTTATTCCACTGAATTAGCTGCTCCTGTTGGCTGTCAGTGACATTTGGCTCAGGCCTGGGCACAGCAAGAGCACTGGAGGCTCATCTCAAGCATCCCAGATGGCTGCCCACAGATTTACTCATTCTGTAATTGCAGTGCAGTGGTCCTTTAATAAACTGTGTGATAACAAAGACTACAATAATCTGCATTGGCCTTCATCATGCCAGTTTATATAGACTCAGTAAAAGCTACTGTTTTGGTAGAGGGGAAGTAGAAATCATTCAGTCTGCCTTGGCTCTTTCCAGGTAAGAAGAGTTATCAAGACAAAGATGCTGGCCTTTCTCTTCTGTCTGAAGAAGGATGGGATGAAGTCATCACCAGGAAAACACACAAGTACTCTGGCAGTATCCGTCTCCTGAAAAATAAAAAGACTTTTGTGACTCCACTGGAATTATGATAAGGACAAAATGAACTTGATGGCATCAACATTCCATATATATATTATATTCCTTACAAATAAAAGTCTTAATTAAGAAAGCCTTCTACAAGTGTTTGTAGGAATACTTATATTTTTTTTCACAATAAATGCAAGGAATTGCAAGAAGTATCTTCTCCCTCTCTAACATGCCCAAATATGTATCTGTAGAAAGAAATAAGCTCTTAGAATAAGACTAAGAAAGAAAAAGAAAGAAAGAAAGAAAGAAAGAAAGAAAGAAAGAAAGAAAGAAAGAAAGAAAGAAAGAAAGAAAGAAAGAAAAAGGAAGAAAGGAAGGAAGGAAGGAAGGAAGGAAGGAAGGAAGGAAGGAAGGAAGGAAGGAAGGAAGGAAGGAAGGAAGGAAGGAAGGAAGGAAGGAAGGAAGGAAGGAGAGAGAAGAAAAGAAAGAACATATTCAGAACGAAAAAGTTCAATGTAAGTTCAATTAATAACACATTAAAAGTGAACATCTGCATATTTATCTCATTTACAATGAGAGAAGACATTGGGAATGTTCTAAAATCCTGTAAAAAATTGAAGGGCTTTACAGTCATTTGGAGTTTACAAGAAAAGTAACAAAAAGTATCAATGCATAACTTCTGGACCTTTCATGAAATTTTGTACCCGAAATGCAAATTTCTTGCAGAAATATGCAAAATATTGTTTCAATCCTATCAAATATGAAAAAAATATATGATTACAAATTGAAAGTAAGTAAAAATCAGACACACCAAAAATTTCATTCTGGTACTATTAAAATGAACAGGAGACTGAGAAGATTGAATTTTTATTTTTGATATTTAGTTTGCCCTTTTTTTGACTATGAATGAAACACCCTTTAAAATATTACAAGACATTTAGTAAGTGATCTAAAATGATTAAAAACATTTTTTTAAAGGAGAAGCATTTCCAGTGAAGTGCTTGTCAGCATCGATTTTCTCATCAAATTTAATACGAAATAGCTAATGAGAGAAACTCAGCCCCACTAACACTGTTCAAGATGCAAAGTTAAGTTTCAAAATGCTCCCTCCATTTTTAATATGGTGATGATTACAAGAAAAGCAATGCTCCAATATGTTAATTTCATATCTGTTTTTCTGCTGATGTTACTCTTCATTTGAAGATTACTGTCAACTTCTATTCCACAGGAGATCAAAGTGAAGCATCCAGTTTGTACCAGATGCCATCATACAAAATTACATTTAAGAGATTTCAACATAATTAAAAATGCTTCATAAACCATCTCAAAGAGAAAGACTTATTGTACCATTTTTTCACTCTTTAAACATCTAAAGGGAAGGTGCCAAAATGTGACTAGAAACTTATGCTAAATATACCATCCTTTTCTTTTCAAGTTCTTATTAATTATCTCACCTGGAAACCACTATAAAGAGGAGAGTGCAAGTTGCCTTTTGAATGCTGAGACATCTGGGTTCATTGTCCCTCTGTTAAGTGTCCCACTGATGCACAGGAAGACTGTGGCAGGGTGCAATAAGTTTTCCCAGCTTGGAAAACAAAATACAGAATATAGAATATGTCCCCAGTACTGAGCTTATGGTGGGAATATACCCTTTCAGGAAAGGCTCACCTGTGTCGTGTAATCAGCTGGAGTCATGCAACAGGGCTTACTGCCTCGTTGCACCATCCTGACCCCATAGGGCAGTCCTGTCAGAAGTGTGGACTTTGTCACCCACTGGAGCACTGTGAATGGGAAAATGCCAAAGGCCAGAGGAGAAGAGATAAAGATGGCCCAAGCCACATTCAGTTTCCAAAATCCAGCACATAACAGCACCAAGAAGAAACAACAATGCACGAAAGAAAAAAAAAAAAAGTTTCAGGATTGAACCTAGTTTAATTTAGCTTGTAGAATCCTTGTGTTTTAAATATCATGCTTTTTTCTACCTGTTTATTGTAGTTTTTTAACAAAAGCATTGATGACTGGTACCAAAGCTCAATGGTCATGCATGGAGTAAGACACATTCCTATACCAGTCAGACCACACCAATATACACCAGGTAGCATAGACTGGTCCAGGTCTCAGAGTCAAGCCATCATCCTTCCCTTCCCTCTCCAGAATTACTCAAAAATCATCCCCCTTGTCACCCAGAAAACCAAGAAGAGATGCAGTTAGCCCTGGGACCACAACTGAAAAACAATAGTTTCACACTACATAAACTGTCACCCGCTTCCAGCATCACCACTTCCTTCCACATAGCTGTCAAGAGTTAACTACTAAGGCAAGGCTGTTTCCCATTGACTTTTTTTGTATTAAACAGTTCACAAAGGTACTGTATGGACTTAGTACCACAAAAGAGACTAATTGAAATGCATCCAGCTGATGATGATGCCAAGAATATGACTATAAGTGGCTTCAACTGTTTATAGACTTGAAAAAGATGAAAACATCCGGTCTGCCATGAAAAGGGGCTGCCAAATCCATCCTGCAGAGCAAATAACAAAGTTGGAATTCATTAACCCTTCTCTGTTTGCTTCTTTAATAAAATGAGATAAATCTTCGCCCAAACTATCAATGAGATTTATTTTTTTTTAAAATGATAAACAAATGGATAATAGAAGGTACTTGGCAAAGTATTCCATTGAGTACCTTGGCAGCTTGTCATTGGTAATGGAATTGTTGTCTGATCTTCAGTCATTTCTAATTTAATTTACCCCCAAAACGTACCACTTCTTCTTGCAAATATTTCTCCACAATGTGCCTATTTACCTTCCCAAACCAGGAAGAAATACATTAGGTGATTTAAAGGGTAGCCTTTAATGCAATTTAAAGCCTTGCAAATTGATTTTCCTTAATGAACTTTATATCCTGACATCCTGTCGTTTTTCCTCTAGTACATTCAATTAGGCTATAATCAGTTATTAAGGGTTAGATAATGGAAACGTGACATCATCCACACAATTTGCAAGAGATTAATTAAAATCTAATTTTCATGCAAGATTAGGCCATCTGAGCCAAGAGGTGCCTATAATAATTGAAAAAAAAAATCTAGAAAACCAGGGTGGGTGAAATGAAGAACACCCAAATTGGGTAGATAGATGTTCAGATGAAAGGGAATGACAACACTTTCCTCTTGGGTTTGCAAGAGACAGAACATTTGCATGTTCATGAATTTGCTGTATTCACACAGGAGGACAAACATGAATCAAAGCATTTCCATTCATTCCTGTAAAAGAGCTGAATACATTTATTTGTGGATAAAACCAATAGTTGTTCATGCTACACTTTCAGATAGACACACACACATTAGTAGCAGTATTTAAAGCAGAGATTGCTGTTTTGTTTTTTTTTTTAATATTAACTTCTGATAAAGAGGAGCTTGGGGCTGAAAGTATGTGTCTAATCTTAACAGAGAATACAGCTCAGCAATTCTATTTGCCCCATATCAAAGAAGAAAAAATGTTGTTATTCTGCCAGGAAAATTGATCTATTTATCTGATGTAACATTCACTGTCAGCATTTTTGTACAGCTCTCCCCACTCAATATCACTACAGGATATCTGTAGAGAATTCACACCTTCAGAGGTCAGTATGTCAGGTCCACACAGGGTTCATTTTTCCTTCCATCATTCCCTTTCTTTCTTTCTTTTTTTCTTTCTTTCTTTCTTAGGCTTATTCTAGCTATTCTTGAAACAAACTGAAATATAATGGTAATATTAACAAATAATAATTTTGTAATCGTAGTATCCATATTGCTGCAGCAATTTCAGAAACCCTTATATTTCAGGAAAATAAATAAATAATAATAATAAAAATAGCTAACAGAGCGTATGTTACCTCTTATCATTAATTTTTGCTTCTCAAAACAGCATCTCCAAAGCATGCTAACCTATGAGCAATTTGGGGGCCATTACCTCAAAGGGAGGTGTTAGAGGTAAAAAAGGTTCAAAGCCAATAGTCCCTCCTCATCTAGCTAGCCCTCAGCTGACACACTTTGTGATGGTCTTACCAGCACCATTTATTGATTTTCTTGGATTTTGTCTCCATTTATGTTCAGGAAAACAAGAATCAAGCCTGAGGGTCACAATGTTCCACAATGATCTCTTTGTGAGATCTGGGATTTGAGTTGGTCCTTTTTTCGGTCTTTCAACTCTTTGCTGTCTCTTTTTTTGTGGGATCAAAAGTAAAACCTAAACTTTTCAGATTTTCACTTATTAGATGGTTTTGAATTGCTGGATATCTCTTTTTCTCAAAACAATTTACTGAAGTTATAGCTTTCATTTAATTTTTAAAAATATGTGCTCAACATCACATTTTTTTCCCTGAACTTTCTAGACTTTTTTTTTTTCCCACAAACTCTCCAAGCATCCCAGTAACCATCTATAATCATAGTCTTAATTAAGAACAAAATTGTTTTGGATCATTAGTCTAGGTCTGTTTGGAAAAATTGTTACAAAATTGTAACCGAGGTTTACAATGACTATATTTCTTCCCCAGAGATAAGGCAATTAAAGTCATTTCACATAAAATCAACCTTTTCCCCACTGCCTCAGTGTAGGTGTGCAGAAGTAAGAACAAATCAATACAAGAATCTATTCACAGGGAAAAAGGAACAAATATATCTTTATAATTACAATATGTAACACATTCCACAGCTGCATGCCTCTTGTGAATAGTTCTGATCTGAATGTAAATACATGCTTTATGCTGAGAATAATTTAAAAGAGGAAATAGGAACACACACAGAACAAGCCAGTGTTTTATATCTGGTTTTAAATATATGAGCCAAGTTAGTCATATTTCCTTTGCAGTCCCATGATATACTGAACAGTAGCCTATGTTATAATATATGGTGCAGTGGAAATATAAAACAAGAACCCGTTAACTCACCAAGTACCTGCAATCTCTCTTTAATTCCACACTGTTTATAGGCCTACCAATATAACCTAATTATTAGTTAGGTGAGATGGAGAATATATCAGATAGGGAAGATGTCTAGATTTAAAATGAGGTTTATCAAAGAATTAGAGACCAAAGATGAAGATTTCTTTACTGACTTCACAAGCTCGAATGATTCTGAAATGCAGCTATGATTCCTCTTCCCATTGCCTGGCTGTACAATGATTAATACATGAAAGTCACCTAAAGCATTCTATGGAAAAAATAAATAAATCATACTACTGACAGGACAGAGCTAGGTATTTGACTAAGTCCTGAAGTCCTTTTAGGAAAATGTTCTTTTAGTTACGTTCTCAATGAAGCCATATTATTCTGATTTTGCCAAATTGCAATGGTCTCAGAGGTATTGGATAAGTATTTGGGGCTGTAGGGCCCTCAGGGTTGAACCTTGAAGGACAATGGGATTGTGGCAACTTAGGACATGGAGACCACTAGGACAAGTCTGAAAAACTTACTCAAATTTGTTCAATATTTGCTCAGGTGGGCAAATATTGCTCATAACCATTCCCATAAAACTGAATTCCTCCAATCCATGAAAACACAAAATGAACAAAAGCAGACTTTTCTGTTTTTCAGTTTCCTTGCTTGGGACTTCTGTAATTTGCTTATCCTTTTATTTTTACTGCTCCGAAGCCACACCAGCACTGGTTCATGGAAAACTTCACTGACGGAGTGTTTCATGCTTGTCAGCTGGAGAGGACATGCCCAGTGGACAGGGTAGGGTTGTTGGAAGAACAAAAGTGAGTGGAATATCCCCAGACCAAATGACAAGTCATTCCATTTCATACACAGAAAAAGTAGCTATGGAAAACATATGCAAGGCATTGAATGCTTTCAGAGAAATTTCTATTCTTCATAATTATTTTTTAATTTAGGCTCTGCTGGATGAGAACTGGAGCTCTTCTTGTCTCCTAGTCAGCACAAACTTTGAATTTCTTGATCTGCATCTGAGGCTTACTGAAAAATGAATATGTTGATTACAACTTACCCCCTCCCCTGCTCAGCCCCAGCTGCTGCTCTCTTCATGCAGTTCCAACAGCTGAAATGCACAACTATTTTTTTAATATATATAATTTACAAGAGTTCTCATCTCCTTTTTCAGCTCCCTGAATGTTTCTGAAATGAGCAAGCACTACACTTTTAGTTAAGAGTCAAGCTGCACCCTAAGGCTTGTGCAGGACCATGGGAGGGAAGGACAACGAGGCAGTGCCACCAAAACCTAACGACAATAACAAACCCCAGAGCCCCAACATTTATAGTTCTTCACTCCCACTTCTCTCTGAGAGTCTTAAAGTTATTAGAATCTGTGAGGGAAAGAAATTGGGGATGGGGAAGTAACAGACAACAACGCTTCTGTGTGTTCTCAGTGACCCTAATCCTTTGCAAAGAAATGTTATTTTGGGTGAGACATACTTAAAAGGAGTAGGGCCTCCCCAGTGTATTCCTGATTGCTTTCCATGTCTCCCAAGAGGAACTCAGCTACATACATGACTTGCCTGGCAAACTAATCCCACATTTTCCTTCCCAGACAACACATTGTGATCTATCTCTTCATTCACAAGAAGGTGGATCTTATTGTGTTCTTGATTTCTTGGATTGAAAAAAAAAAACAGCAACAAAAAAAAAGTCCAGAGATCCAGAGAGCATCTGGATCACAAATAAACATAGAAATAGCAGAACAATTACTTGATGGAAAAATCTATTTCAAATAATGTGTTTTTGTTTGTTCATTTGGTTTTTTTCCCACAGAAAATTTACATTTAGGGTGTTAGTAAGAGCAACTCCCTGCTCACTGATGTTTCATCTTCAGTAAGTTTTGTACATTCGATAGCATCAGCCAAGAGGCTTTTCCAATAGTAAAACTTACCAGCTTGTGATTCACTCAGCAATGGATTAACTAAAGATGGTGCTTCAATGATATTATTCCAATTGCCATTTCTCCACCCCCAGAACACATCAGAAGCTTACAATCTTCAACAAAAAACACTACACCCATATCAAGAAGTCTTATCTGGTCTCCCACTGGTCAGTTTTGCATTTATGTAGTAACCTTCTGTTGCTTTTTCATTGTCATTTCTCCCCTTAAAGAAAGTTACTTCCTACAGCATTGATCTCTGGTAGATTTTTTAGTTGCAGAGATTCCCAATTTACCTGGGTGTTGTTTCAAGACTCAGCAGGATGTCTGATTTTTAATCAGCCTAGCAAGTCACTTGGGTCTCTTCCGGCCTAACAGAGATTTACTTTAGGATTTTCAGTTTTGATGAAAACACAAGTGGGAAGGAGCAAAGCTTCCACTCCCTTTGTAATTAATCACAGGTTAAAGTGCTATATGAATTATACAGTTCTCAGGAGAGAGATCATTTTTTGAATTTTCAGCAAAGCACACAACTTAAGACATACATTGCTTTGTGTATTTGTCTAATAGAAGCATTAGTCACTGAGCTGGAGATTTATTTATTTATTTTTTTTAAGTTTGGAAGCAACCTTGATAATCTATGGTAGATGATTTGCTAACTTGAGCTCTACCTGAAGTGCACAGTTTGTGAATTGTAGATAATTTGGTTCTCTATAAATTTATATATCAAGGAAACCTGGTATAGTACAACAGAAAATTCAAATATATATATATTTTAAAAAACAAAGCGCTCAGATTTATTTTTTTTTTTGGCAAAGGAGGAGTAGAAGGAAAAGTCACTCAGCATGTTAATTTGCAGTAAAGCATGTGGGTGAGAGTAGCAATACAGTCAACTGCAATTCTTGCAAGTTTATCAAGTACCACTGCAGCTTTTAACATCTTTCCCTGCTATGACTCCAGACCCATCTCATTGTTCACACCACAGTAAGAGACAATTGGTTAAAAAATATCACTATCATAAGCAATCCTTCAAAAGGTGTTAGATCTCTCCATATGTGCCATTTTCACAGATCTTTGGATTAATTCTGTTTTACTTCATGTGAAATACTTTCAAGTTCAGAGAAAAAACCTCTGCTAAAAAAAAAAAAAAAGACTTTTAAAGATAAATTCACTTAAATAGTGAATTCACTTAATATATTTCATTATAAGTAAATAGGAACAAAGCTAGGATAATGAAACCAGCCTTAGAATATTGTCTGCTACAACAGCTAAGGCTTTCCCTGTGCTGCTGGCAAATTCAGTCGTGCCATGGACTGCACTACCAAAAATAGGATCTGCATGAAAACAGCTACATCAGTGCTTGAAATATCTCTCAGGAAGGAAAGAACAGCTGTGAGGTGGTCAGTGAAGGTTATCTCCAAGGCGTGTAAATCAACATATAAAATGCCAATAAACATCATTTTTTGGTAGCTGAATAAAGTCAAAACAATCCAACCCTTTTCTTTCATCTTTGCATGCAGCCAGGTAGAACAGCCTTGGTTCTATTTCTCTTGAGTATCAACAGCAAAACATATCCCTTTAGGGAATTTAAGGTGCACAACTATATTCCAACTATATTGCTCTGTGGTAGGATATATTATTTACCCTCTTGCTTATTCAAAAATGCCAGTCAGAATAAATGTAGAGACTCCAATCTGCCAATTTGTTCTCATATATATTCAAGAGCCATTTTACAATATCCAGATGCTGGAAAAAAAATATCTGACTGTGTGACTGGAGATTTAAATATATGAATTAAAAACTTTTGAGAGTATAAACCTTTTTGAAAACTGCTTAGGGAGAGAAAAAGTCCCTACTGTGACTTATGTGTTATGCTTCTATTAACAGTGCAGAACAACTGTCCTCTTCTTTTGTATCACTAACAGCTTTTTTTCTTTAATTAGAATTTCTTAAGTTGTTTTAAAACACAAAAAAAGATATAAATGCTGACAATAACATATGAAAATAATTTCAAATAGTAAGGAATGAGATGGAAAAATGCAGAAATATGGAAATATTTTGTCTTTCTATTGCCTCCAACAAAATGTTATTTTTTCTGTAGATTGGTTAATGCATAGTTTGCAAAAGAAATTCAGGAGGTAATCTTACTTCAGTAATACTAGGGCAGGTCTGCATGGCTTTAAGGTCATTTAATAAGGTTAAATACTA